>NC_073385.1:2588402-2653402 GCF_028641065.1 Leucoraja erinaceus | reverse complement strand
CTGATGTATCTACATACTGTAAATGTCTTTCCATTCCCTTCCACAGATGCTGCCTGCCCCCCCGTGAACTGAACTAAACTGAACTCTCAATAGACACAAAAAGCTGGAGTACCTCAGCGGAAACCAAGCTGCAAATGTTGGCTGTGTGGAGTTTGCATGTTCTCCTTGCGACCACACATGTTTCCTCTGAACGCTCCGGTTTTCTCCCACATTCCAAAGATATGCTGGTCTGTAGGTTCATTGGCCACTGTAAATTGCCCCTGGTGGGCAGATTAGTGGCAGAATCTGGGAGAAGGTGAGAAGAATGAGGAAGGAGTAAAAATGGGATTGATTTATCACGGGTGTAAATGGGTGGTTGGTTGCTTGACACAGAATGAGTGGGCCAAAGGTCCTTGGTCCATGCTGCACCTCTATGACATGATGAATCTGATGAATTTGCTGAATTCTCAGCTACCCAGGGAAAACGCAAGTTCTGATCAAAGTTCATCGATCAGAAATATTATTTCTCCTCCTTGTACAAGACATTGGTGAGGCCACATTGAGAGTTTTTTTCAGTTTTGGTCATCCGGTAATTGGAAAAATGTTGTTAAGTCAGAAAGGATGTTGCCAGGACTCGAGGGCTATAGGGAGAGGTTGAGCAGATTAGGACTTTACTCCTTGGTGTGCAGGAGGATGAGGGGTAATCCTATAGGGGTGTATCAGATCATGATAGGAATAGATCAGGTAAATACATTCCTACTTTTGCCCAGAGTAGGGGGGTCAAGAACCAGAGGTCATAGGTTTAAGGTGAGGGGGTAAGATTTAATAGGAACCTGAGGGGCAACTTTTTTTTGCACAAAGGATGGTAAATATATGGAATGAGTTGTAGGAGGAGGTAGTTAAAGCAGGTACTATTACGCCATTTAAAATAATTTGGATAGGATAGGTTTAGAGGGATGTGGGCCAAATGCATGCAGGTGGGTCTAGTAAGTCAAGTCAAGTCAAGTCAAGTTTATTTGTCACATACACATACGAGATGTGCAGTGAAATGAAAGTGGCAATGCTCGCGGACTTTTGTGCAAAAGACAAACAACAAAATAACCAAACAAATTATAAACACAATCATAACACACATATTCTTTTACATAATAAATAATGGAAGGAAAAACGTTCTGTAGAGTTAGTCCCTGGTGAGATAGGCGTTTACAGTCCGAATTGCCTCTGGGAAGAAACTCCTTCTCAACCTCTCCATTCTCACCGCATGGCAACGGAGGCGTTTGCCTGACCGTAGCAGCTGGAACAGTCCTTTGCAGGGGTGGAAGGGGTCTCTCATGATTTTATTTGCTCTGGAGTTGCACCTCCTGTTGTATAGTTCCTGCAGGGGGGTGAGTGAAGTTCCCATAGTGCGTTTGGCCGAACGCACTACTCTCTGCAGAGCCTTCTTGTCCTTGGCAGAGCAATTCCCAAACCAGATGGTAATGTTCCCGGACAAGATGCTTTCCACCGCCGCTGCGTAGAAGCACTGGAGGATCCTCGGAGACACTCTGAATTTCCTCAATTGCCTGAGGTGGTAAAGGCGCTGCCTTGCCTTACTCGCGAGTAAGAGATGGGACATGGTTGTCGGTGTGGGCAAGTTGGGCCAAAGGCCCTTTTTTCATGCTGGAGGACTCAATGATTCTACTCTCTCTGCCTGCTTTAGAGTATTACTTATTTTACAAGCATTTCCTCTCTTTCTTTATGTAAAGTAATATTTTTTTTGAATGTAACTTAGTTCTGTTTTGTATGTGCGCATGCCTACTACATACGTATGGGCTTTAATGTCTCCAGTGTAAATAAAACCCTTCAAATCTTTTGTATAATCTTCAAAAATGATTTTAGCTTTTAACTGGTCCCCGGTGAGCTGAAGGGATGGGTTCTGGGTGTTTCTGGCCTCAATAGTGGACACAGGAGGGCTACAAAGTACTGTAACTGACAGAAAACTACAAGACTGGAACCTATGTCATCTCAATAGGTTGCTGGAAATGTTTCCATGTAGAACTGAGTTGAACAGACCTGCCAGTGAGGAGGTTTGTAGGTTAATTGGCTTGGTTTAAAAAAATTGTCCCTAGTGTGTGTAAGGCAGTGTTAATAGGTGGGGATGGCTGGTCGGTGTGGATTTGGTGGGCTGAAGGGCCTGTTTCCACGCTGTATCTCTAAACTAAACTAAACAAGGAACTGCAGATGTTGGCATCTTGAGCAAAACACAAAGTGCTGGAATAACTCAGCGAGTCAGGCAGTGTCTGTGGAGGACATGGATAGGTAATGTTTTAATTCTGGACCGAAGAAGGGTCTCGACCAAAAATGTCACCTATCCATTTTCTCCACAAATGCTGCCTGACCCACTGTGTTACTCCAGCACTTTGTCATGTCCAGCACTTGAATGAATAACTATGAGTATGACTTGCTGAGACACCCACATCTATGCTCCACAGGTTGAAAGGAAAGTCGAGCACTCCTCTAATGATGTGTGCCTCTCATGTAGATCTAAAACACATTCCCAGTGTGATCAATAAATAAATGAACAAATAATTTGAACTTGAACATAGAACAGTAGAGCACAGGATCTGGCCCTTCACCTCACAGTGTCTGTGCCAAACGTAATGCCAAGGCCATCTCTTACCTAACTGCACATAATCCATATCCTTCCATTTCCTGGGTGAAGTATTCTGCCTCAAAGATAATCCCCTTACAGAAATATCATAATCCTGTACTGGAACCATATTCAATTAGATTAGATTCAAGATTCAAGATAGATTTAATTGTCACATGTGCCAGATGGCACAGTGAAATGAATTCCCATACAGCCACACAATAAAAATAAACAGGACTCAACACACTATAGAATTTAACATAAAACATCCCCACACAGCAGAATCAGAGTTTCCCACTGTGTGGGAAGGCACCAAAGTCAGTCTCTTCCTCCACTGTTCCCCATGGTCAGGGCCTCCCCGTGCCCTCCGCAGTTGGCGCTACGGGCAGCCCGATGACCAGGACCACTCGCCGGGGTGATACAAGTCCGACGTGGGGGCTGCGGGACGTCCTCAGCGGCGTGGACACCAGAGTCGGCCCCCTCCTACCGGAGTCAGCGGCTTCCAAAGTCCGTAGGCCATGCCGGGTGGAGACTGCTGCTGGAGACCCTCTACAAGGTGCCCCAGGACTCCACGATGTTGTTCAGCGCCGCCCACGTTGGAAGCTCTGCGCACCAGAGCTCCACGATGTTGGAGCAGCGGCCCAACGCTCCGGAGCTCCAAACGGCGACCCAGGTCGGCATCGCCCGCTCCGTGGTGACTCCAGCGCTGCGCCGCCGCTGTAGCAGCCCTGGTCCAGTTCCCGGTCCCCGGCAGGAAAGGCCGCTCCGATCCAGCTGGTAGGCCGCGAGGTGGGGGGCGAGGACGCGACTTGGAGAAATAGTCGCGTCCCCGCCAGGAAGAGACTGGGAAACGGTTTCCCCCCGTACCCTGCCCCCCTCCCCCACATAGAAAAGTTAAAGTTTGGACGGGCATTAGTGAAAATCAGGTCATGCTGCCAGTCACCGCAGACATATGATTACTTTCCTGACCATATGGACATAGATATGGAGCAGAAGTTTAGTGATATCAGGGATGGCTCAACATTTCTTCAAAACACCAAGGATTCTTAAATTGATACTGTTTTCTTTTTGTTAAAGTATTCTTTTGGAACACATATGGTATTATATACTTTCACTAAGTTCATCATGTTCATTTTAAATGTGATTACACAATGAGAAAGAATATCCAGTGAAATAATGGGCAAAGATAGAAAGATTTATGGCATTGTGGTGAAAACCACACAACAAGTGAGATTCTGTAGAATTTGGAAAATTGCCCTTTTGTTGCAAATTAATTTGAAATACACTAAATGTTGTTCATTCGTTCATAGAATGTCACCAGCATTGATGGCATTCTTGTTCATCCCTAATTGAGGAGATCCGGTAGGCGGCGCAACTCTCGTCAGCAGCAGCCTCTGCAGCCCGTCCGCGTTTTTATTATTTTTTGTCTATGTTTATATGTAGTTTTTGTTATTTTTTGTTGGGGTGTGTGTGTGTGTGGGGGGGTTGGGGTGGGGGGGGGGTGGGAGGGAGGGGGAAAAAATCCCTGCACTGGAGACCCGACCTTTTCTTGTAATTGTCGTTGGGGCTGCAATGAATCGGCCTCCAACAGGGGAAGCCGGGGACTCTGGTGCCAACTCACCTCACCGTCGCGAAGCTGGCCGAGTCCGGAGCGGGTGGAGCGGTGGTGGAGCGCTGCTGCTGCTGCTGCTGCTGCTGCTGATTAGGAGGCTGCAATTGCGGGTCTGCGGACGGCGGCACCGGGAGCCCGCGGGTCCATGGTGGGAGACCGCTTTTCAGGGCTCTCGCAACGGCGACTTCTCCCGCCCGAGTTGCGGGGTTGAAGAGCTCCTGGAGCGGGGCCTGACATCACCGCCCCGCGCGGCTTGGAATGGCCGCGGGACTCTGCGAGCGCACGCCGGGGTCTCTAACACCAAGACCCGGCGTGCGACCTCGCACCACCCAGCATGGCTTTAATGGCCGCGGGACAATTGCCATCGCCAGCCGGGGGCTATGACCTTGACTCTGACATCGGGGGGGGGGGAGAGTGCAGTGGAGAGATAGGTTTTTTTGGCCTTCCATCACAGCAATGTGATGGATGTTTATGTAAAATGTAAATTATGTTGTGTCTTGGGTCTATTTGTTTGTAATGTATGGCTGCAGAAACGGCATTTCGTTTGGACCTCAAGGGGTCCAAATGACAATTAAATTGACTCTTGACTCTTTAAGGTGTAATGGGTTGAAGGGGAAAAGATTTAATAGGAATCTTAGGGGGAACCTTTTCATACAAAGGGTGATGGGTGTATGGAACAAGCTGCCAGGTGAGGTAGTTGAGGCAGGCACTATCCCAGCATTTAAGAAACAGTTAGACAGGTACATGGATAGGACAGGTTTCGAGGGATATAGACCAAACGCAGGCAGGTGGGATAGTGTAGCTGGGACATGTTGGCCGGTGTGGGCAAGTTGGGCCGAAGGGCCTGTTTCTACATCTATGACTCTATGTTTAAGATTGGAGCATGTTGGCGGGCGTGAAATTACATGGGGGCCCGAAGAGGACATAAGATTTCTTTCACTGAAGGACATTAAGGAGCAGATGGAGTTTTACGACAATCCTAGGTTTCCATGCTTTTTGTTACTGTTACTTAACAATTTAAATCCAGATTTAATTAATCCTTGGATTTATGTTCCCCAGCTGTTATCTTGGCTTTGGACTCATGTTCAAGGATCAATGGTCCAAGCATTTGGAAGCTCGCACAGTGACTGAACCATTATGTTACTGTTTGCACAAAGGCAAACATACAGGAATTTTGTACACAAGAGGCTCAGAAAAACAGCAATAGAATCTAGGATGAATTCATCTATGCCTCAGTGAGAAAAAAATATTATCCACATCAGGAAAATACAATCATCCAGCTGAATTTAAACACCATTGGGAGAGGCAGGTAGAACTTCATCTTAATCTCTTATCTGACAACTCTGACTTCCATAAGTTCATAAGTTATAGGAGCAGAATTAGGTCATTTGGACCATCAAGTCTACTCTGCCTTTCAATCATGGCTGATCTACCTATATTTATTCTCAACCCCCTTCCCCCCATAACACCCGACACCCGTATTAATCAAGAACTCAAGACTTTGAATCATTCCCTCAGGGATGTATTGTATTGTCATCCTAAATTAAGTAATGAAATCACAGCACAGGCAAAAACATCCCGTTTCTGGTTAAAAGCAAGACCACTATCAAATATTTTTTGGAACAGGAGAATGCCAATCATTGTAAAAGATGAAGGACATTTTATTTATAACCTCAGGACACCTCAAGGCTCCTCACTCCCAGTTGGAAGACTTTTGATGAACATCACTGATGTAAAGCAGGAAATCATTTCAGTGGTCAGCATGCATCCAACAATATCCCACCGACAACAGTGGAGCTGGAAAACGAGCAGCTTGACCCATATTCCGGAAATCGGCCTTCCCGTCATGCTTGAGAAAGAACCCAGCTTCGAACGAATCTGAACGTGGGCAGTGAGTAACAGAATGTCAAGGAAACATAGAAAGTAGGTGCAGGAGTTGGCCATTCAGCCATGATGTGTCAACCAGCTTGGTCAGCTCGAGTATCAGGGCATCTACAGGTGCACTGATACTCAATAGTCTGATAGTCTGTGGAATTCTCTGCCTCAGAGGGCGGTGGAGGCAGGTTCTCTGGATGCTCTCAAGAGAGAGCAAGATTAAGGGGTTGGACAGGCTAGATGCAGGAAGATTGCTCCCGATGTTGGGGAAGTCCAGGACAAGGGGTCACAGCTTAAGGATAAGGGGGAAATCCTTTAAAACCGAGATGAGAAGAACTTTTTTCACACAGAGAGTGGTGAATCTCTGGAACTCTCTGCCACAGAGGGTAGTCGAGGCCAGTTCATTGGCTATATTTAAGAGGGAGTTAGATGTGGCCCTTGTGGCTAAGGGGATCAGGGGTATGGAGAGAAGGCAGGTACGGGATACTGAGTTGGATGATCAGCCATGCTCATATTGAATGGCGGTGCAGGCTCGAAGGGCCGAATGGCCTACCCCTGCACCTAATTTCTATGTTTCTATGTTTCTATAGAGGCTCCTAAAAATAGCGGAGTCAAGGGATATGGGGGGAAGGCAGGAACGGGGTACTGATTGGGGATGATCAGCCATGATCACATTGAATGGCGGTGCTTGCTCGAAGGGCCAAATGGCCTACTCCTGCACCTATTGTCTATTGTCTATTGTCTATCTTAAAGAAGCAGCCATCACAATGCAGCCATGCACAGCTGCTCCTTGCATGCCTGCAATTTGTTCCCTGAAACGTTCAGAATTATGACATTAAATAGATAGTTTCAAGAAAAGTGTTTGAAACTTCAAAGCTGTCTTATCACTTAATATGTAACCACAGTAAACGTATAATTCTGTGGTACTGCTCTTTCACACCTAAAATCTATATAACTAAAAGTCTCATCTTGACCACTCCCTGTCTGCACTGTATATTGATTTTAGAAAAAACGCTACCCTGTATTGCTGTGGTTTATGGCCATCTTCCTCACGGTCCTCCTCCACTGGGCCAGCCCTGAGGATTTTTCCCATCGATGACAAATAAAAAAGTTATGAGTGTTTAAAAAACCTTGAGATCAGCTGATTGGTCCTCTCGGCTGTCAATCACCGCGATGAAGGTACCGCCCCTTCCAGGGGAGGCAGGACTATAAAACCCCGGATGCCTGGACGTGAGTCAGTCACTCTGCAAGATCGCGAGGGAGAGGCCACGACTGTCATTCTAAGCTGTGAATCAACTGAACTGTGAGTCTGCAATGTACTTGCAATAAATGATTTGTTAGCCCATAATGACAATGCCATGAGTTGTTTGGCCTGTTGCCCTGCCTGTGCTTGAAAGTGCAATGCTTAATTGGAAATGAAATGGAATGAAATGACAATGCCATGAGGTGTTTGGCCTGCTGCCCTGCCTGCGCTTGAAACTGCAATACTTTATTAGGTCCAATTGTGTTTGGAAGGAATAAATGCTTTATTAGGTCCGACTGTGTTTGGAAGGAATAAATGCTTTATTAGGTCCGACTGTGTTTAGTCCAGAAGTCCCGCTCATTTTGTGACTTCCACTTAGTGGACAGGTCGCGCTGATTGTGTAATTTCCGGTGAGTGCAGAGGTTGCGCTGATTGCATAATTTCCGGTAAGTGTAGAGGTTATGCTGATTGCGGAAGTGCCGCTGACTGCGGAAGTGCCGCTGACTGCAGAAGCCCCACGGTGGAGAGGCCGCACTCAGTCCAAGTGAATAGATCCAAGGAAGTTTACTGTCATTTGGTGTGACTTCCACTGTGAGTGAGTGGACAGTGAGTGTGAGTGTGATTGTGTAGTGCATTTGTGTGCGTGTAGTGTGTGTGTAGAGGTATGCGTGTGAGTGTGCATAATTGAGTCTGGTGTGTGTGCATGTGTGAGTCTGTGTGTGAGTCTGTGTGTGCATGTGTGCGTGTGTGCGCGTGCGTGCGTGTGTGTGTGTGTGTGTTAGAAGATTGAGGGGGGATCTTATAGAAACTTACAAAATTCTTAAGGGGTTGGACAGGCTAGATGCAGGAAGATTGTTCCTGATGTTGGGGAAGTCCAGGACAAGGGGGTCACAGTTTAAGGGTAAAGGGGAAATCCTTTAGGACCGAGATGAGAAAAAACATTTTTCACACAGAGTGGTGAATCTCTGGAACTCTCTGTCACAGAAGGCAGTTCAAGCCAGTTCATTGGCTATATTTAAGAGGGAGTTAGATGTGGCCCTTGTGGCTAAAGGGATCAGGAGGTATGGAGAGAAGGCAGGTACAGGATACTGAGTTGGATGATCAGCCATGATCATATAGAATGGCGGTGCAGGCTCGAAGGGCCGAATGGCCTACTCTTGCACCTATTGTGTGTGTGTGTGTGTGCCTGCTGCACCTATTTTCTATGTGTGTGTGAGTCTGTGTGTGAGTGTGTGCATGCGTGCGTGTGTGTGTGTGTGTTTGCGATTGTGGACCAGCCCTCCCATGTGAAGCTGGGACACAACGGGTCCGACTTAGTCTAGTATATCATTAAAACAACCCAATGTGATTGTTGAAATTTTGTTTCATGACTTCGCGCAGAATTTAAATGACACTAAAATTGCATTAACGAGAGATACAGGAAAGGGATAAAGACCTAACAATACTTCAGTATCATTTACCCCCCCCCCCCCCCCCCCCCTCCCCCCCACATGCTGCAACTCACATTCATACAATGTTAACATTTCCTGTTTTAGTAACTCCAGTTTTTCCTTTGATCAAACACTGCTTATGATCAAAGAAAGAACTGCAGTTACCAGAAACGTCATTTCGTTTGGACCTCAAGGGGTCCAAATGATAAATAAATTGAATCTTGAGTCTTGAATCTTGAATCTATTGTAGTAACTGAAAATGGCAGGATCCTTAAGGGGCTGTCCCTCTGCGGCGACATAACCCACGAGTTCAGACAGTTTGCCCTCAACTCGTACTCGCAGCATGGTTGACATGAGGTCCTAGGAGGTCTTTGTAACTCTCCTTCATGCTCGAGAGTAGTCCCCACGTACTCGAGGCCTCAGCTAGGTTGCGTCGTATTTTTCAACATGCTGAAAAATGCCCACGAGTAAAAAAGGGTCGCCATGGAAAAAATCGATACTCGTAGGTTTAGTCGAAGTAGGTCGGCATGTTATTCATAGGCAGTCGAAGGTAGTCGTAGATAGTCTTCAGCATAGTCGAAGGGAGGTCAAAGGAGATCGAAGGAGGTCGTCTTCACTCTCCACTATTCGGTGTCCAATTTTCCCGAAGCTAGTCGAAGCTGGTCTTCTACATAGTCGAAGGAGGTTGATGGAGGTCTTCTACATAGTCTAAGGAGGTCTTCAACATGACATTTTTTTCAAACTCTCCTAAACTCTTCTAAACTCGCCAATTAGGTCGCCGCAGTGGGACAGCCCCTTTAAGAAGATAATAGTTCTTAATTTATCTGACACCCTTCTCTATTTGTAATGGGCACACGTTTGCCTTTTGTTGAAACATGTAGCAGAAGCCATTTATGTTCTGTTTCTCACCAATTTACTTTTGCTTATCTTTATCAGTTTTTTGGTTCTGCAATACCTACCGTAGTTGTAAAATGCTCCCAATTCTCAAACACACTACCACTTCCGGCAACTTTATAAGTCCTTGGATTTCACTGCCATAGAGACATAGAGTCATACAGCATGAAAACAGGCCCTTCGGCCCAACTTTCCCGTGCCGAACAAGATGCCTTCTACACTGTCCTATCTTTAATCTCTCCACTTCCTGCTAGTTTTCATGGGAATATATTCCTGGAAATTATGCAATATTTATCTAAGTGCAGTCCATTGCCCTTCCACTGTCATTCTTTTCTTTGTATTTTCCCAATCAGCCACAACCAATAGTCCCCTCATACCTTCATTGTTCTCTTGGTTTACATTTAAGACCCTAACATTAATTTGTACAGGTGCACAACCTTTTATCCGAAAGCCTTGGGACCAGACACTTGTCGGATTTCGGACATTTTCGGATTTCCCAATGGAAGATTTTTAGCGTAAATTAGGTAGGTAGCGCGGGCGGCTTCTGGAGACTGCCTCCTCCCCGAGACCGTGGAACAAACTGCAAAATGTTAGTCAGTTAGTTTTAGGGAGTGGTGGTGGTGGAGTAGGGGTGAATTGGAAACTTTAATTCTTAGGACCCTACCTGGTCGGCGCTCCCAACCTCGCGGAGCTGGGGGGATCCGTTGAACAGGCGCCGGTTGGAGCTCCGACCCCGGCAACTCTACCCCTGGCTGCGTGGCTCCAAATCAGCGACGCTCCGCGATGTTGTGTGTCGGCGTCCACAGCGCTCCGGAGCGTGCCGCACAACCTGGTAAGCAAGCCCGCTCCCCGCTGGTATCCCAGTGCTGCGACGCGCCGACTCCCGACATTCAACAGAGCTGGGGCGTCCGGCCGCGCTGGATTTGGAGCGCCTCGCTGCCAGGGGTAGAGTTGCAGGGGTCGGAGCTACAACCGGCGCCGCCCGCCCCCACCGGCCACAGCGCTGCGGAGCTTACTGCACGTTGACCCGGTAAGGCATTGACCGCTCCCCACCTCTCCGACCAGGTAGGGGACTAAGAATTAAAGTTTACCCCTTCACCCCCCCCTTCACATAAAAGCCCTTCAAGCTGGAGAAAGATGTTTAAGTCAGGTCTCCGGGGAGGAGCAGCACAGTAGTACAGACCTGGGTTGACCGTGGGTCGATTTGGGTCAAGTTTGGCGCCAAACGCGAGCTTTGGTGCGCAGACGACATCTGGAAAAAATGGCCGGTTTTCGGAGTTTTTCGGTTTCCGGAACACCGGATAAAAGGTTGTGCACTACTACATCTCTTTCAAACAGTATAAAATATTATCATATTATGATCTCTCATCTCTAAAGGCCCCTCATTGCTTTGAGATTTTGATTTGTGGAACAAACTGCAAAATTAAATATTTTAGAGTGTGGAATTGTTCATTGGAAACATTTCAATTGAGGACAGCATTGATGCCTAAATCTGAAGAATGTGGTATTTGGATTTATTGAACAGGGTGTCAAAACTAGGGGTTGACTAAGTCTTCTTTCGTGTCCACCTTCCATGTTTCAAATGTTGACATCGCTGTCATTGTCCATCGTGAAAAGGTCGCAAGGTTCCAGCAACAATCAGTGGGAGCCATCACTTGTTACAACAGATGATGGTGGTAGCAGAATTAGCTCAGAGTACTTTAAGTTTCCAGCCCCACGATGTGGACATTTCTGCTAAGCGTTGACTAAGTGTGAATGCAGCATCTTGGAGACACAAGGAATGGCACATGTTGGTTTACAAAAACAACACAGAGTGCTGGAGAACTCCAGTGAATCAAGCAGTATCTTTGGAAAACATGCGTAGGTGACGTGTTGGCTTGGCCACCCTTCATCGGGCTTATTGTGGTGAGGGGCAGAGGGGTGGGGGAAGAAAACTGGATAAGAGGTGGGGGGGCATGACAAAGATATGGCAACTGATAGGTGGATACAGGTGAGGCATGAGTGGTGGGTGATCAGCAAATGGTTGGACAAGGGCCAGAGATGAATAGACCAAAAAGTGTGAGATAAGGATAGACGTAGTATGAATTGTGAAGCCAGAGGAAGGAATGTGGGTAGTGTCACTTAGGAAACCCAGCAGTCCTCCAGGAAACCAAGGGCTGCTTTTTAATTATCTTGGGCTGCTTCTCCTCTCAGGCAGCGTGTGTGGGAAGAGAACCAGAGTTAACGATTCATGTCAAAGACTCTTCATCAGAACAGTGAAGGAGAGAAAGCAAGTTAGTTTGCAGTTCAATTTTTCTGTTTTTATTTCAGTTTTCCAGCATCTGCAGCATTTTCTTTGATTAACATTTTATTTTTGACTGTGCATCCCTGGCAGGATATCCATCAGGAAGTCTAAATGCTTGCTGTGATTCAATGTGCCACATGGCCTCTTTCTGTACAACCATTTCATGTCACTGATGGCCACTGCCATGGTACATCAGACCTATCTCTGGCCTCCACACTCTTGCTCTGTTCCTTGCTGGGATTCATCCTACCGTACAAACGCATCAAGATAGGGGGTGTTGTGGATAATGAAGAGGATTTCCAAAGTCTACAGAGTGATTTAGGCCCTTTGGAAAAATGGGCTGAAAGATGGCAGATGGAGTTTAATGCTGATAAATGTGAGGTGCTACACCTTGGCAGGACAAATCAAAATAGGACATACATGGTAAATGGTAGGGAATTGAAGAATACAGTTGAACAGTGGGATCTGGGAATAACCGTGCAGAGTTCCTTGAAGGTGGAATCTCATATAGATAGGGTGGTAAAGAAAGCTTTTGGTATACTAGCCTTTATAAATCAGAGCATTGAGTATAGAAGCTGGGATGTAATGTTAAAATTGTACAAGGCATTGGTGAGACCAAATCTGGAGTATGGTGTACAATTTTGGTCGCCCAATTATAGGAAGGATGTCAACAAAATAGAGAGAGTACAGAGGAGATTTACTAGAATGTTGCCTGGGTTTCAACAACTAAGTTACAGAGATAGGTTGAATAAGTTAGGTCTTTATTCTCTGGAGCGCAGAAGGTTAAGGGGGGGACTTGATAGAGGTCTTTAAAATGATGAGAGGGATAGACAGAGTTGACGTGGAAAAGCTTTTCCCACTGAGAGTAGGGAAGATTCAAACAAGGGGACATGACTTGAGAATTAAGGGACAGAATTTTAGGGGTAACATGAGGGGGAACTTCTTTACTCAGAGAGTGGTAGCGGTGTGGAATGAGCTTCCAGTGGAAGTGGTGGAGGCAGGTTCATTGGTATCATTTAAAAATAAATTGGATAGGCATATGGATGAGAAGGGAATGGAGGGTTATGGTATGAGTGCAGGCAGGTGGGACTAAGGGAAAGAAAAGTTGTTCGGCACGGACTTGTAGGGCCGAGATGGCCTGTTTCCGTGCTGTAATTGTTATATGGATATATCAGGCATTGATACAGGAGCAACTCTGACTGGAAAACATGTTCACTAATAGATATGATCAAGGCAGATGTAGAATACATCACTGCAATTTCTCTTTCATATACTGGACTTTAATTTAGACTTTAGAGATGGAGCACGGAAACAGGCCCTTTGGCCTACTGAGTCGATGCTGGCCAGCGATCACCCGCACACTAACACTATCCAACACACTAGGGACAATTTACAATTTTACCAACGTCAAATTAACCTACAAATCTTTGGAGTTTGGGAGGAAACCAGTGCATCCGGAGAAAACCCACGTGGTCAGAGGATGAAGGTGCAAACTCCATACAGACAGCACCCATAGTCAGGATCAAATGTGGGTCTCCGTCGCTGTAAGGCAGCAGTTCTCCTGCTGCACCACTGCCACTGTGACCATCGAGCAATTTTCGGCTCATATTAATGTAGGTTGTATCTCCTTACAAATCCGTGGCTTTAAACAACATTGCATTATTCTGTTGGCGGTGCAGCAATGGTTAGGATCACAAAAACAAACGGAAGATTAAAAATGGCTTATTGCATTACAAATATCCTTTTATCATTGTTAAAGGTCAGCAAATCATGAGTGATGAAAGCACAAATGAAAAATGACAGAAGTTGGTTGTTTTAAACAGGGACTCCTGGACCTCTCAATCGCTTAAAATGCAATGACAATGCTGGTCAGATCAATACATTTTATGTATGATTAATATTCTGCACAAGATTCGTGTGGTGCATGTGGTGGTGCTTCAGCTACCAAAGACAGACGGATGTTAAAACAAATAACCTATCATTTTTATACCACTGCCTGCAATTTTAATCAAGGCTTTCCTTGTGCTAAACCATCTCATTCGCTCAATTTTAAGTCTGAAATAATCTAGATAATATTGTTGTGATATCTTTAAGTAAAATCGCCTACAGCTCCAATTGTATATCCTTCCACCAGCAGTGAATTAGCCTGGTGGCTCCTGAGATGTAAAGGCTTCCTTGACTTTCATAAGTTCGAGGAACAGAATTAGGCCATTCGGCCCATCAAGTTTACTCCGACATTCAATCATGGGTGATCTATCTTTCCCTCTCAACACCATTCTCCCGCCTTCTCCTCATAACCCCTGACACTTAAGCACCTGTCCCACTTACGTGTCCTTGGCACCGCTAATTACGCGATCTCGTGGTCGCGTTGAGGCACGCCGGTCACGTGAAGTTCGAGCGCGATTTCATGCGTCTGCACAGCCGTCTGGAGCACGTGACGTCATTTGAAGATGGACACAAAATGCAGGAATAACTCGGAGGGACTGGCAGCATCTCTGGAGAGAAAGAATGGATGATGTTTCTGGTCGAGACTCTTCTTCAGCCTGAAAGAAGGGTCCTGACCCGAAACATCATCCATTCCTTCTCTCCAGAGATGCTGCCGGTCCCGCTGAGTTACTCCAGCATTTTGTGTCCATCTTCAATTTTCTTCTCCCCGCTCTGGGAGTAGAAGTGGGGGCGGATCTGGACCACAACGGCCGTGAGCCCCAGGCTGAGTTCGGCGATGGTTTCCCTGCTTCTGCTGCTGTTGGAGGTGAGACGTTGCGTCATGCCAGTGTCTTGGGCCTGTCCCACTTTGGCCATCAGTTCCGTGACAGGCCGCTGGCGCGCGAAGATTTTGTTCGCTACAAAAATTTCGGAGCGCCGCGCAATATCGCGCACAAATACATACCACTCCGCGCTTCTCAGTGGGACCGGCCCAGCGCGGCCACACGATGCCCGTGCGCCTCAACGCGACCATGAGGTCACGTAATTTGCGTGCCAAGGACACGTAAGTGGGACAGGGCCATTACAAATCAGGAATCTATTAATCGCCACCTTAGAAGCATCCATTGACATCCATTGACATGGCCTCCACAACTGTCTGTAGCAATGAAATCCTCAAATTCATCACCCTGTGACCAATGAAATTCCGCCTGATCTCCTTCTACAGTTTTGTCCTTTTATTCTGTGGCTGTGGTCTTTGGTCCTAGACTCTGTCACTAGTGGAAACATCCTCTCCACATTCACTCTACCCAGGCCTTTCACGATTCAAGGCTTTGGTGTCTTGACTAACGTTGACTTAATTCAACTGATCAGCATACCTTGGTAAATCTTTTGGCCTATTCCTATCCCATCACCCACCCAATTCTTGACCATCTCCACCACTGTCCTGTTCATTTACATAACCATGGTCTAATTGTGTTCCTGGCCTTGTCATCACCACCCTCCTCTGCACTGCCCGTCCTCTCTGTGAGAATTGGTTGAATGGCCCCTTAAATAGCGCATCTGTACAGGGCACTGTAAGAAGCCAGTTCCTCGAGATACCTCATCCTGTATTGACCAAACAAGTGGTGCTGCAAACATATCTAGACTTAATACCCAAACTGTGTCTGTTTAATGCATGTTTTTTTTTCTGAGCTGAGTCTTCTGAGCCTATTTCAGTGCACATATCAGAGTGAAATGGAGCAAGGAACTTAAATCCTTCCGATCCCTTCTCTATCATCTCCTTAGCACCATAGGTATACCAGCATGGGAAAGTAGGACATACATCATGTAACTTCTCACCTCATTCACTTAGGATACTCCACCAACAATCTTTGAAACCAAGCTCCAAATTAATGATGTGAATAATATTGTTAGTTTCTAAGAGAAAATTTGCCTAAATAAATATCGATATCGCAGTGTGAATCATCGTAAAACAACTCATTAAATTAATGTTTGGAAACTTAAAAAAACGATGAATTTCTTTGATTAGACGGCACATAGGTTGATAGGCAGCCAGAATTACATTGTTGTCATTTTGTGACATTCAGAAATTTTAAATTGCAATTACAAATTTAATTTGTTATATGTTGCTTGGCAAAAAAAAAGCATTTTGCTTATATTAGACATTTTAAGGATCTCATAGTTAGCGTGCTAAAAGTGATTTTAAAAAGGCAAAACAAGCACTAATTGTGTTATCATGAAATCCTGGTTTTGCAGATAAGCATTATTTCTTCAGTGAATCCTAAGAGATTGCCACTGAAAATTGTAATTGGAATGAGTTTAGAATTGAAAGCACAACATAACCATTATCATGTATTAGTTCCCCGTGATGAATTAATAACATTGGAAGCTCATTACTGCTCAACTGTCTGAACAAGTGATAAACATTTACAATAAGCAAAAAGCACAATAGCAAACAAGGTTTTTTTTTAATGTTTATTAAACTCTCTGATAACATATTTTGTTGCTAAAGGTTTCTGCAACTTCAAAGTTATCACTAAGATAATAAACACAGGCAAATGACAGCCGGTATCATTACTAAACCTAAGAGATAATGGTATACAGATGTTCCTTATTATTAGGAAAGAAGGAACAACATTGGTTTGAAGTACTGAAAATGAATCCGTCATAAAATAGGATCCATATAGTGAGCAGTCAAAGATTATCAGAAACAACATTTTCAAATAAATGATATAAAGATTCTGGTACATATTTTGCAGCGATACATTTTACAAGGTTGTAATAGACGACTTTGACTATACCAAAACATCAGTGTCACACAACCAAAGAGAAATAACATTGCCTACATTCCTTCCCACATGTGTACTGTCAAATAATGATTTATATAACAACAATTAATTTCAGCTGAGATATCTTAAAATAGTTATTTGACACATATATTGTTTAAATCCCTACAGTCACCGCATGTAGCCTATATCTAAACCTACATGAATAATACATTGAAATTGCTACAAAATATGCATATGTAGGAATGCATAATGAAATTCACCAGGGTAGAAGGAGATTTGCATGGTTATTTTTCTAACCACTTGCCAAAGATTTCACATACTGCTGGCATGCCTAAGCAGATTAAAATCTAAGTAAATACAATAAGGTTCAATCTATTAGTTCTTAGAATGATAAAGATATATAATAATATTTTTTCATGAAAATTGCACTCTGCTGTCATCTGTTGATCATCGCAAGCAATACTCTGGCAATATATCTCTATTGGGTAGTTATCACAAACTGGTGCACAGTGCCCCCTCGTGCAATCCGGTAGCAATTTAGTTTAGTTTAGTTTAGAGATACAGTGCGGAAACAGGCCCTTCAGCTCAACCAGGGTCCACGTTGACCAGCGATCCCTGCACATTAATATTATCCTACACACACACACACACACTAGGGACAATTTTTTTTAAACATGTATCTTGCCAAGTTAACTACATACCTGTATGTCTTTGGAGTGTGGGAGGAAACCAAAGATCTCGGAGAAAACCCACGCAGGTCACGGTGAGAACGTACAAACTCCGTACAGACAGCACCCGTAGTCAGGATTGAACCCGGGTCTCCGGAGCTGCAAACACTGTAAGGCAGCAACTCTACCATTGCGCCACCGTGCCGCCCCACAATTGAGCCCCAAAATTATTGGGTGTAGTTTTATTCTTATCACGTGTATAGAGATACACTGAAAAGCTTTGTTTTGTTCAGTCAAATCGGATAATAATATACATAAATATAATCAAGCCAAACTCAAATACAATAGTGAGAGCAAAGGGAAAAATATCAAGTACAGAATATAGTGGGGTCTGAAAGATTGGTTCTGACCCGAAACATCACCTATTCCTTTTCTCCAGAAATGCTGCCTGACCCGCTGAGTTACGCCAGCATTTTGCGTCTATCTTCATTATAAAACCACCATCTGCAGTTCCTTCCTGCACAATCCCTATCATTTCTGAGGGACAAACATGCACATACAGACATTTCAAACTTTCTGTAATATAGTTCCATAAGCTAGGGCACTATCAAATTTACCTCTCCCTCTTTGTGGACATTGAACTTTGTCTTTGGAACTGGTGCACTGCAATGCTGAGAACTATATTCTGCACTGTCTATTTTCCACTTTCTCCGGAAGGCAAACACTGCTTTCAATCCAACTGTGCTCCAACATGAGAATGCACTCTGACACATTTCTGGGCAGCACCGTAGCATAGCTGGTGGAGCTGAGTTCATCGGGTGCTAAACCTGCACCAGGTTAGACACAGACATTTCCAACTATTCATTCAATTAATTCTATTATCTTCAATTAAATATTTTTAACCCGTATACATCCAAATCATTTCATTGTTTGCGTATTCCTAAGTGTTTTAATTCTTAACTTTTTCAGATTATTTTCATTAATGTCGACAGAGCCTTTTTCCCAGGCAAAGGCTAAGGCATAACATTAATTTAGTTTAGTTTAGCTTTCTACTATTGTCGTGTTCTGAGGAACAGAGAAAAGCTTTTGTTGCATGCGATCCTGTGAAAAAAATAACTATACATGAATATAATCAAGCCGTCCACAGTGCACAGATAACACAACATTTAGTGCAAAGGTGAGATGGGCAAGGGTTAAAGCAGATGTGCAGAGCAAGCTTTTACACCAAGAATGTTTTGTGCCTAGAATGCGCTGCCAGGGATGGTGGTGGAGGCTGAAACGATAGTGGCATTTAAGAAGCTTTTAAATTGGCACATGGATATGTTGGGACTGCAGGAGTATGGATCGTGTGTAGACAGGTGAGATTAGTTTATCTTGACATTATGTTTAGCACAATGTGCCTGCTCCTGTGCAATACTCGTCTGTGTTTTTTCTATGTTTAATACGGTAAACATTTATTAATGTTGGAATCTTCTCCCTTGATTCGACCTCTGTTGAAGCCGCAGCATGTTTTGCTGGCCGTGGAAGAGCCTGCTATTTATGGTGGGGAGGATGTGCCTTGGGAATGTCTTGCCTCTCAGGAGCTGGCTCTGTGAGCTTGCTCCAGAAGAGTGAGAAGCATCGAAGACTTGCCAATCAATGGAGATTACAGCCTGTTGACCACACACCATGCACAATCTTTATGATATACAGTAACTATCAGCAGGGGCATGTGGGCTGAGAATGCATTCACTTATCTCAAAATATTCTACACTAAGTTGGCTAATCACAATGATTTCATGTTACATCATAAAACAGCCTGAAATATTGCACCTGGCATTTGGTGTGTTTTACACACCAGTAAATGCAGAACACTCAGCACATTGAATGTAAAAATGCCAATTGTGTTTCAACACGTGTTTGGAGAGTTAAATCAGATCTTGGCTCTCTGATTTAAAACACGATGAGGCATCTTGAGGAGCTGGCTTATTACAATGGCCTGTACAGATTGGTTATGCTAATTCAAGGGCCATTCAACCACTTCTCACTGTGAAGTGCATTGGGTTGCATAGGAGATCAGAAGTTGCCTGGGCCCAGTGAAGGAGCTTCCCAGCTATAATGAAGGCCTTTGGTGAGGTGCCAAGCCACTTCTCTGGTGGACGTTACCATCATGTCTGTAACACACTTGTTGCAGTAGAATGACAAGCGAAAGTCAGGAAAAGCATGCACAGAAGGACACAAACTGCTGGAGTAGCTCAGGCAGCATCTCTGGAGAACATGGATAGGTGATGTTTTGGGTCAAGGCCCTTCTACAAATTGAAGAAGGGTTTTCTTCAAACGGAAGAAAGGTCTCAACCCAAAACATCAGTGTGAAGAAGGGTCTTGACCAGAAACTCCATGTGCTCCAGAGATGCAGCATGAATTACTGAGCACTCTAGCATTTTGCGTCCTTTTGTGTATTAACCAGTGTCTGTAGTTCTTTGTTCCTACAAAACTATGCGTAGATTGCCTGTACATTGCCAACCTGGCACAGTTATTTAGAGGCAGAACAATATTTAGCCTTCCATTGCAGCTTTTGATGTTTCTGATGGTTTGCTGCACGACTGTAGTTTTAGAAGAGAACCATGTGGTTGACAGTACACAAAAATGCTGGAGAAACTCAGCGGGTGCAGCAGCATCTATGGAGCGAAGGAAATAGGCAACGTTTCGGGCCAAAACCCTTCTTCAGACATGTGGTTGACAGCAGGTTTTTGTCCTCAAGGATATAATTCATGCTTGATTAGATCCATTACAAGAAGTGAAAAGGTTCTTAGCCCACAGAGTACATGCTGACCATCAGATACAGATTTATACTAATCCCATCCATATTTTATTCTCCGCACATTCTCCCCTGACACTGTGTAGGAAAGAACAGCAGATGCTGGTTTAAATCGAAGGTGGACACAAAATGCTGGAGTTACTCAGCGGGACAGGCAGCATCTCTGGAGAGAAGGAATGGGTGACGTTTCGAGTTGAGACCAATCTTCAGTCTGAAGAAAGGTCTTGACCCGAAACGTCACCCATTCCTTCTCTCTAGAGATGCTGCCTGTCCCCTGACACTGTACTTGGTATCTGGTCACAGATGTTCAAACACAGCTGCGATAGTTTTGGTTTATAATTGTCCACAGATTGTTTCAAATACATTAATTGACAGTTGTTTAAATATGTCTTACATCGTATTCAATCATTCTTATGATTCCTTGCAACTTCATGCAATTGTAATTTTGGGACTCCAAGCTTCTTAAACATGGTACTTAACAGTTAAATTCCAACGCTTTACACTCCTTTAGTGTTCTTCACATTCAACATGATTAGTTTTTATGCAATCTGCAAGCACCTCTCCTTCAGTGACTTGATTTTTATCACCCTTCACTGATCATGAGTGACATCCAGTCAAAACCCCAGTGGCTAAGATTGAGGTCGTTTCATCCTGACAATAACAATCTCATTGTAGAAAGCAAGCCAGGTAGTGAAAAATCTATACGATGATAACTCAGAGATGGATGTTGAATTGAAAATATCTGCCTTACAGCAGCATTGAGATTCTTTATCATTGACATGTTACAATCTATCTCTCTTTATAATAAAAATTCTGATGCCTGTCATGAACTCGGTCACTCAAAATAAAAACAAGCTGCCGGAAATATTCAACAGGTCAGCCAGTGTCTGGGGAGAGAGAATTGCTTTGATGACCTTATCTTGCACCTTCCAATACAGCTACCTCTGACTTATTTTATATAATGACCAGGGCAGTAAACAAAGTCACTGTCTACTGCTGAATTCAAAAGAGTTTCTCCTCCATCTCCTACAAGGTGTGCAGCGGTAGAGTTGCTGCCTTGCAGTGCCGGAGACCCGGGTTTGAACCCGACTGTACAGAGCTTGTACATTCTCCCCGTGAGTGACCTGCGTGGGTTTTCTCCGAGATCTTCGGTTTCCTCCCACTCCAAAGACGTACAGATATGTAGGTAAATTGGCTTGGTATAAATGTAAATTGTCCCTAGGATAGTGTTAATATGCGGGGATCGCTGGTTGGCGCGGACCCGGTGGGCCGAAGGGCCTGTTTCCATGCTGTATTTCTAAACTAAATGAAACTAAACAAAAAAAATCTGTCATAGAAACATAGAAACATAGAAATCAGGTGCAGGAGTAGGCCATTCGGCCCTTCGAGCCTGCACCGCCATTCAATATGACCATGGCTGATCATCCAACTCAGTATCCCGTACCTACCTTCTCTCCATACCCTCTGATCCCCCTAGCCACAAGGGCCACATCTGTCCTTGGAATTCAACCTGAATTCATTTGGATGAGGTAAAACCAGCCAAGGCTCCCAGGACCAGACAAACCACAACTCTCACCAGTTTATTAAGACCATATAACCATAAGACCATAAGACCTAATTTTTATATGTTCATCAGAATTAGGCCATTCGGCCCATTGAGTTTGCTCTGCCATTTGATCATGGCTGATTTATTTTGCCTCCCAACCCCATTTTCCTGCCTTCAAGATCCTATTAATTTCCACTTGAACGACACCCAATGAATTCCACAGATTCACCCCGATCAGCCTAAAGAAATTTCCTCCTCATTTCCATTCAAAATGTATGTCCTTTCATTCTGAGGATGTGCCCTTTGGCTTTAGACTCTCCCATTACTGGAAACATCCTCTCCACAACCATTCTATCTACCCGTACGATTGAGGAAATGTCACAAAATAATTGAATACAAATAATCTGACTTTTTATAGTGGCAGAAAACGACACAATAGAAAATGCTGCAAGTATTGTACCCACATATGTTTAAGAAAGAGCTGCGGATGCTGGAAACATCGAAGGTAGACTGGAGAAAATGCTGGAGAAACTCAACGGGAGAGGCAGCATCTATGGGGAGAAGGAAAAGGCCACGTTTCGGACTTGATGGCTCCATCTAGTACCCAAACTAGTCGACCTGAGAACTTCAAACTTTAATTTAGTCCTCTACTATTTCCATTCTCCACCCTATCCTCTGCATACAGCCACTACTTCTATCCAAATGCTATGAGTCTCTGTAACAAATTCCTTCTATACACATTAAGTGGTTATTACCAATATGATTTTACTAGTTTTGGAAAAAAGACCCTTTGGCCCATTTAATCCATGTCAACTATCGTTCAACCAGGGTGCAGAAGAATTTCACCAGGATGTTGCCTGGATTGGAGGGTATTAATGAACTAGATATTTTGAACTAGGAAGATAAATGAGACTGGACATCTCTGGTGTCAGTGAATGAACGGCAGCCTAATAGAAATATATAAAACCTTGGGAAGCATGGAGAGGGTAAATATCTTTACAGTCAGAATCTTTTTTTTCCCCAGAGTGAAAATAACAAATACTAGAAGATGAGAGGGAGTGAATTTAAAGAAAATGTGTGTATCATTTGTTTTACATTAATAGTGGTGAGTACCTGACAGAGGAGATGGATGAAGCAGATATGATAGCAATATTTAAGAGGCATTTAGAAAGACACATAAACAGGCAAGGAATATAGGGGATAGACACAAAATGCTGGAGTAACTCAGCGGGACAGGCAGCATCTCTGGAGAGAGGGAATGGGTGACGTTTTGGGTATGGACCATATACAGGCAGATGTGATTAGTTGGATTGGCATCACGTACAGCACAGGCACGATGGGCCAAATAGCCTGTTCCATAGCTCATGGACTGTACTAAGATCTACATTTTTGACAGGGCTCAACGGGCCACGTGGTAGATGTATCCCCAGATAATGGAGATCAGAACCAGGGGCTGGCCTCAGAATATTTGGTAAGATATTTTGAACTAGGAAGGGAAATGTCCTCACTCGGTGAGTGGTGAACTTGTATAATTATCTGCCATACAAGAGCAGTAGAAACATAGAAAAAAGGTGCAGGAGGCCATTCGGCCCTTCGAGCCAGCACCGCCATTCAATGTGATCATGGCTGATGGTCCCCAATCAATAGCCCGTGCCTGCCTTCTCCCCATATCCCTTGATTCCACTAGCCCCTAGAGCTCTATCTAACTCTCTCTTAAATCCATCCAGTGATTTGGCCTCCACTGCCCTCTGTGGCAGGGAATTCCACAAATTCACAACTCTCTGGGTGAAAAGGTTTTTTCTCACCTCAGTCTAAAATGGCTTCACCTTTATTCTAAGACTGTGGCCCCTGGTTCTGGACTCGCCCAACATTAGGAACATTTTTAGCTTTTCCAGTCCTTTTATAATTTTATATGTTTCTATAAGATATCCCCTCATCCTTCGACACTCCAATGAATCCAATGAACACTAGCAAGTTTGCGGATGACACAAAGCTGGGTGGCATTGTGAACTGTGAAGAGGATGTTAGGAGGTTGCAGGGTGACCTGGACAGGTTGAGTGAGTGGGCAGATGCGAGGCAGATGCAGTATAATATAGATAAATGTTAGGTTATCCACTTTGGTGGCAAAAACAAGGGGGTAGATTATTATCTCAATGGGGTTAGGTTACGCAAGGGGGAGGTACAGCGAGACCTGTGTGTCCTTGTACACTGGTCACTGAAAGTTGGCTTGCAGGTACAGCAGGCAGTGAAGAAAGCTAATGGAATGTTGGCCTTCATTACAAGAGGATTTCAATATAGGAGTAGAGAGGTTCATCTGCAGTTGTATAGGGCTCTGGTAAGACCGCATCTGGAGTATTGCATACAGTTTTGGTCTCCTAATTTGAGGAAGGACATCCTTGTGATTGAGACAGTGCAGCGTAGGTTCACGAGGTTGATCCCTGGGATGGCAGGACTGTCATATGAGGAAAGATTGAAAAGACTAGGCTTGTATTCACTGGAGTTTAGAAGGATGAGGGGATATCTTATAGAAACATATAAGATTATAAAAGGACTGGACAACCCGCACCTATTTTCTATACTTCTATGTTTCTAGTCTTTTCAATCTTTCCTCATATGACAGTCCCACCATCCCAGGGATCAATCTCATGAACCTATGCTGCACTGCCTCAATCACAAGGATGTCCTTCCTCAAATTCGGAGACCAAAACTGGACACAATACTCCAGATGTGGTCTCACCAGAGCCCTATACAACTGCAGAAGAATCTCTTTACTCCTATACTGAAATCCTCTTGTAATCAAGGCCAACATTCCATTAGCTTTCTTCACTGCCTGCTGTACCTGCACGCCAACTTCCAGTGACTGGTGTACAAGGACACCCAGGTCTCGCTGTACCTCCCCCTTACCCAACCTAACCCCATTGAGATAATAATCTGCCCCCTTATTTTTGCCACCAAAGTGGATAACCTCACATTTATCTATATTATACTGCATCTGCCACGCATCTGCCCACTCACTCAACCCGTCCAGGTCAACCTGCAACCTCCTAACATCCTCCTCACAGTTCACACTTCCACCCAGCTTTGTGCCATCCGCCAGCCAAGTCACTTATAATATTTAAGAAAGTGATTGTTTGATTATTAGACAAAAAAAGGGACTATGGTCTCTGATGAGAGAGCAAGAAAATGATGTTGAAATGGAGAATCAGGCAGGATAATATTGAATGGTTGGGAAGACCCGGCTAATACTCCACGCCTGCTCCTCTTCAATGGGTCTGGAAATGTAAAGTTTAATCTGTTGCTGCAGTTGGAAAATTAAGTCATTAATTATGGTATTTATTTAATACAAATCATGAAACTGCTGGATTATCATTAAAAATCCATCTGATCCATTATTGTGCCTCAGGAAAGGAAATCTGCTCTTCTTAATATGGGTAGTTGTAACACTTTGGTGAAGCCACAGCTGGAGTATTGTGTGTGTGCTGTTGCAGTTGCAGTTGCAACAGTATCGGATGGATGTGAAGACTGAAGGTGCTGGAATCTTGAGCCTCCTTTGTGCCTGTTTCTTACTCACTTGTTTCTTGCTAATGATAACGTTACTCTGTTTAGGATTTATTTTGTGCCTTTGGAATGTAACATAGGTGAATGTGATCCTGTGCATACAGAAAAGTCAAAGTCCTTTATTGTCATTCACACCTTTCGGTCTGAACGAAATTTCGTTGCCTTGCAGTCCTACATATAATAAAAATAACAAAAACACACAATAAACGCAAATTTAACATCCACCACAGTGAGTTCACGGCACCTCCTCACTGTGATGGAGGCAAAGTCTTAAGTCTTTGTCTCCTCCCTCCTTGTTCTCCCTCTGTGCTGAGGCGATCCGGGCCTCCGATGTTGTGACCCCGCCGGGCGATGGTAAGTAAGTCCCGCGGCTCAACCGTGCTCCGCGAACGGGCCGGTTCAAACTCCGCGGCCCAAGGTGGTCGAAGCTGCCACTCTCCAGTCCAGCGGATGAAGCTGTTGTTGCGGGAGCTCCGGAAAAACAGGTCACCAACCTGTGACCTGCGAGCTCCCGGCGTTATCGTCCACTGGGCCCGCGCCCGATCCTCCGAAGTCGTGTCGCTGCCGGAACGTCACAACGCCACCACAGCTCCAAGTCGGGTCTGCCGCCTCAGGCCAATGGCATGACACAGACTGAACTTTTTGTTTTCTTGTTTATAATATTTTTTACAGTGTACTATGTTTACGTGTTCTGTTGTGCTGCTGCAAGTAAAAATGGAATTGTTCTCTCTGGGACATGTGACAATAAAACACTCTTGACTCTTGACAAATCCATGAATCGTATGTGAAACGTGAAGCTTTGACTGGATAGAAGAGTCATATTTTCCATATTGAG
The DNA here is from genome assembly GCF_028641065.1 of Leucoraja erinaceus. Lineage (NCBI taxonomy): Eukaryota > Metazoa > Chordata > Chondrichthyes > Rajiformes > Rajidae > Leucoraja > Leucoraja erinaceus. The sequence continues at coordinate 2,627,337 of NC_073385.1, read as the reverse complement.
ATTGCAACATCTTGTACCCAGGGACTTTCAGACCTATGGGACTATCCCTGTGGTGGATAACAAAGTAAGCCAGATAGTTGTGAAAAAGAAAAAAAAGAACTGGAAAATATTGAGCCTGTATCTATGGGAAGTGAACCATTTAGTGCCAATGATTTTTCATCAGCATTGGGAATAGTGTCTGCATGTTTCCCTTCAATGCAGTTGGACAGTGTTTGAACAACATCAAAATGGCACAAAGTGCTGGGGTAACTCAGCAGGTCAGGCAGCATCTCTGCAGAGCAGGAATGGGTGATGTTTCTCGTCGAGTCTGAAGAAGGGTCTCAACCCAAAACATCACTCATTATTCTCTCCAGAGATGCTACCTGTCCTGCTGATTTACTCCAGTTAGTTGTGTCTATCTTCTGAATAACATCCTTCTTAGATCAAATTGACGTTAGCAACTGGAGAAAAGTTGGTAGTACCTGGGTAACCTTTAACCGAGATCGTAAATAAAAATCATAATTATCTCATTGAACTAACAGTGAGGTTGGTTGTGATAAATATTTACCAAAATACAAAACAGGCATTTTGACGAAAGGCCATCAATGGAAATCATGCTCAGTAAAAACTTACTTATGCATAAAGATTAGCTTGCATGTTTCTAATATAATTTTATATGCTTTCATTTCTATGGCATGAAACATAGCTTATGAGGCCTTCATCAATTAAAAGTAACGCTCCCCTCCGGCATTGGTCTTCCAAATTCTTATTTTAATTGAGAAACTATGACTTGCAGGAGGATTATTTATACATTATAAGCACAATTTAATCAAAACTGCATCTGACCCATTAATACAGTTGTAGATGTGTTTGCTTTAATCCTTTACTCACAGGATCCACATTGGTTGAGATTTAAATGCTAATCTGCTGCTAGAATACATTTAATAGCTTTAACCTTTGGGGATTTGGATTATGCCCTATTAAGAATGATGTTTAATATTGTCTGAGTGGCACTTTCAAGCACCGGGGGGATGATAGAGAATATCAGTACTGCAGTTGAGCAGGGCTGATTCAAATAACACGAGCCATCACAACTATTATTGGCAAAAGGGTCATAATGGTAGCGTGTACTGAAATTATAATATTGTTCTGTAGTGGTATTGCAATGGGACAATTTAGTGAAAGCACAGTCCCACTATAGATTGACATTGCCCTTGCAATGAGTAATGAAAGTGCTGAAATGCGCTCGTCTGAAATCATGAATAGTAAGCAAGCTTGATATTCTGTAGGCGGTAGGCGGCGCGACTCTCGTCAGCAGCGGCCTCTGCAGCCCGTCTGCGTTTTTATTATTTTTTGTCTATGTTTTTATGTAGTTTTTGTTATTTTTTGTTGGGGTGTGTGTGTGTGGGGGGGTGGGGTGGGAGGGAGGGGGTAACTTTTAAATCTCTCCCTGCACGGGAGACCCGACCTTTTCTTTGTCGGGTCTCCGTTGTCGTTGGGGCTGCAACGAGGAGCGGCCTCCAACAGGAGAAGACCGGGGGCTCTGGTGCCGACTACTCACCTCACCGTCGCGGAGCTGGCCGAGTCCAGAGCGGGTGGAGCGGTGGTGGAGCGCTGCTGCGGCCCGACCTCCGGAGATTCGGAGGCTGCAACTGCGGGTCTGGCGGACGGCGGCACCGGGAGCCCGCGGGTCCCTGGAGGGAGACCGCTTTTCAGGGCTCCCGCAACGGCGACTTCTCCCGCCCGAGTTGCAGGGTTGAAGAGCTCCTGGAGCGGGGCCTGACAGCACCGCCCCGCGCGGCTTGGAATGGCCGCGGGACTCTGCGAGCGCATGCCGGGGGCTCTAACATCAAGAACCCGGTGTGCGACCTTGCATCACCCGGCGTGGCTTTAATGGCCGCGGGACAATCGCCATCGCCAGCTTTGACTTTGACTCTGACATCGGTGGGGTGGAGTGTGCAGTGGAGAGATAAGTTTATTTGCCTTCCATCACAGCAATGTGATGGATGTTTATGTAAATTATGTTGTGTCTGGGGTCTATTTGTTTGTAATGTATGGCTGCAGAAACGTCATTTCGTTTGGACCTCAAGGGGTCCAAATGGCAAATAAATTGAATCTGAATCTGAATCCAGTCAAATGATGCAGGAATGATGAAGCTGAAGGACTTTTTAGGACTTTATTGGACTTGTACACAGTTGGAGTATTGTGTGCAGTTCTGGTCGCCCCGTTACAGCAAGAATGTGGAGGCTTTGGAGAGGGTGCAGAAGAGGTTTACTGGAATGGTCATGTTATATGAGCAGAATTAGTCCATTCGGCCCATCAAATATACTCTGCCATTCAATCATGGCTGGTCTATCTTTCTCTATCAGCCCCATTCTCCTGCCCTCTCCCCATAACCCCTGACACCCGTACTAATCAAGAATATATTCATCTCCGCCTTAAAAATATCAATCGACTTGGCCTCCACAGCCTTCTGTGTGGCTGCCTGGATTAGAAGGTATTTCCTATAAGGAAGGGTTGGTCAAATTTGAGTTGTTTTTTTCTGGAAAGTCTGAAGTTGAGGGGAGACCTGATAGAAGTATGTAAAATTATCAGAAGCGTGGATAGGGTAGACAGTCAGAACCTTTTATCCCCAGGTGGAAATATCAAGGACTAGAAGGCATAGTTTCAGGTAAGAGGGGAACAATTGGAAGGAGATGTGCAGGGTAAGTTTTCTTTTACACAGAATGGCCTCAAAAGCGCTGCCGGGATGATACACTATAGTATCAAGGTAAATATTACAGTGGCATTTAATAGGCTTTTAGATAGATAAGTGGATAGGGAGGAAATGGAGAGATATGGGTCACGGGCAGGTTGAGGAGATTAGTTTAACTTGGCATCATGTTGGACGGGCATTGTGGACCAAAGGTCTTGTTCCTTTGCTGTACATTTCTGTGTTCTATGAAAGAATGTCATCACTGAATGTGGGAGTCACTGTTTCAGCTGATATCTGCTATTTGTGCTAGGCCCTGACCACAAGGGGAAATAAAAATTAATAAACAAAATAACTTAAATAGATCCGTATGTAAGGGGCCCATAAATATAAAGTTTGAAGTTGTATATTGACAATATAAAGGATCTCTCAGTGCTATATCTTTGAACATACTTGCCGTTGTGAGGACTCTCCCGACGCCAGAGCAACACCACCCGGCGAGAACGGCCAGGAACATCGGGCCTCCGTAGAGGCAACTGTGGAGGCCTCAATAGGCCTGACTATGGGAGAACTGGGGATGGGGACTGCACATTGTGCCTTCCCCCACAGTGGTAACCATTGTGGAGGGAAGTTTTTTTGTGTGTAAATGATTATTTTATTCTGTGTCCAAGATGGCTGCCAGAAGGGAGAGTGTACGCTGGCGCGGTTTAGCTGCCGCTGCTCTCTCTTCATATTGTGTTTTTGATTTTTGTCTTTGGATTGAATTCTGTCTTTAATTTGTGTATTGGTGATGTCTTTACTATTTATTTTATCCCGTTTACATGTTTTTACTCCATTTGCTAAATTTTGTAAGGTGGCCTTGAGACTCTTGAAAGGTGCCCATAAATAGGATTTATTATTATTATTATTATTAACTACGTATTTTTGTTATTCTCTCATTTGTCAGAGTGAAAATTTTGAAAATATGATTAGGGTGCCATTGCATTTGCTGTCTTTTTATATAGCAGTGATCACATGTTTTCCGGGACATTGTCCTCTGTCTGTTCCCAATTATATTAACACACTCTTAGGAAAGGTCAAGGCTTTGTGACTTAGCCATGTGCACTGCTCTACTGTTGGACAGCAATTGAACGAGGTCAGGGGCTAGCTAAATTTGCCTTTGCAATTGCACAGCTATAAATTAGATTATGACAATAGACAATGGCCAAGCAATATTGAACAAAGCATAAAATGGCAGATAATAAAACTGTGCAAAGAATCAGAGCCGATAGCTAGCCACTCTCCACACAACGTATTATTGTAATCTATGAACCACTGTTGTATAACGTTAGTACCTCCACCAATGTAAAACACTTTGGCCAACGAGAGTTATTTTTTAAATGTGCTATAGAAATAAAAGTGACTTGACTTGACTTGACTTGACTTGCCCGCTCTGGATCGCCACACCTGAGCTTTGCTGCACAGCAGTACTGAATCCACTGGAGGCCTGACCTCAGGGTCTGCCTCAGCCTCATCCATAAACCCACCCAGGGGGGCTTGGTAACTGAGCGGGCTACAGAGCCAGATACATTTTTAATTTGGTCACTCTGTGGGTGACAGTGCATCTTTTGTACTATAGGACTGTCGCCCATAGTGCATACGTGCTTTTAAACTCTCGTGCGCCCACAGCGCACAGACGTGCTATAGCACTGCCCCGTCCGTCCAACGCTTAGCACCAAAGATTCCTCTATTATCTTTGCTTAGCACTGTCACCCACAGTGCAGATGTGCTACTGCACTGTCCATCTGGCCAGTGCTCTGCATTGTCACCCAAAGACGTGCTATTGCCCTGTCAACCAGTGAAGACGTGCTATACTATACCACTGTCCATCTGCCCAGCGCTTTGCACTGTTGCCCACAGATGTATAATTACGCTGCCCCATCCGCCAGTGTTTTGCACTGTCACCCACAGTGCAGACCAAAGATCTTAGAGCTCTAATTTCTTTGGTGCAAACGTGCTATTGTAGTCGCCCACAGTGCACAGTAGTGCTGTTGCACTATCGCCAACAGTGGCAGTGCGCAGACATGCTATTGCAGTGTCCTGCCCAGCGCTTTGCACCATCACCCACAGTGTCCAGTCGAGCTATTGCACTGTCACCCACAGTGCCCAGATGTGCTATTGCAGTGTCACCCACAGTGTCCAGATGTGCTATTGCACTGTCACCCACAGTGTCCAGATCTGCTATTGCACTGTCCCCCACAGTCCAGTGGTGCTATTGCACTGTCACCCACAGTGTCCAGATGTGCTATTGCACTGTCACCCACAGTGCCCAGTTGAGCTATTGCACTGTCACCCACAGTGTCCAGATGTGCTATTGCACTGTCACCCACAGTGCCCAGTTGAGCTATTGCACTGTCACCCACAGTGCACAGATGTGCTATTGCACTGTCACCCACAGTGTCCAGATGTGCTATTGCACTGTCCCCCACAGTGTCCAGATGTGCTATTGTACTGTCACCCACATTGTACAGATGTGCTATTGCACTGTCCCCCACAGTGTCCAGTGGTGCTATTGCACTGTCCCCCACAGTGTCCAGATGTGCTATTGCACTGTCACCCACAGTGCCCAGTTTAGCTATTGCACTCACCCACAGTGTCCAGATGAGCTATTGCACTGTCACCCAGTGTCCAGATGAGCTATTGCACTGTCACCCACAGTGTCCAGTGGTGCTATTTCAGTCACCCAGTGTCCAGTGGTGCAATTGCAGTCACCCAGTGTCCAGTGGTGCTATTGCAGTCACCCACAGTGTCCAGATGTGCTATTGCACTGTCACCCGCAGTGTACAGATGTGCTATTGCACTGTCCCCCACAGTCCAGTGGTGCTATTGCACTGTCACCCACAGTGTCCAGATCTGCTATTGCACTGTCACCCACAGTGCCCAGTTGAGCTATTGCACTGTCACCCACAGTGTCCAGATGTGCTATTGAACTGTCACCCACAGTGCCCAGTTGCGCTATTGCACTGTCACCCACAGTGTCCAGATGAGCTATTGCACTGTCACCCACAGTGTCCAGATGAGCTAGTGCACTGTCACCCACAGTGTCCCGTGGTGCTATTGCAGTCACCCAGTGTCCAGTGGTGCTATTGCAGTCACCCACAATGTCCAGATGTGCTATTGCAGTCACCCACAGTGTCCAGTGGTGCTATTGCACTGTCACCCACAGTGTCCAGATGTGCTATTGCACTGTCACTCACAGTGTCCAGATGAGCTATTGCACTGTCACCCACAGTGTCCAGATGTGCTATTGCACTGTCACCCACAGTGCCCAGTTGAGCTATTGCACTGTCATCCACAGTGTCCAGATGTGCTATTGCACTGTCACCCACAGTGTACAGATGTGCTATTGCAGTCACCAACAGTGTCCAGTGGTGCTATTGCACTGTCACCCAGTGTCCAGATGTGCTATTGCACTGTCCCCCACAGTGTCCAGATGTGCTATTGCACTGTCACCCACAGTGTCCAGGTGAGCTACTGCACTGTCACCCACAGTGTCCAGATGTGCTATTGCACTGTCACCCACAGTGTCCAGATGAGCTATTGCACTGTCACCTACAGTGTCCAGATGAGCTATTGCACTGTCACCCAGTGTCCAGATGTGCTATTGCACTGTCACCCACAGTGTCCAGATCTGCTATTGCACTGTCCCCCACAGTCCAGTGGTGCTATTGCACTGTCACCCACAGTGTCCAGATGTGCTATTGCACTGTCACCCACAGTGCCCAGTTGAGCTATTGCACTGTCACCCACAGTGTCCAGATGTGCTATTGCACTGTCACCCACAGTGCCCAGTTGAGCTATTGCACTGTCACCCACAGTGCACAGATGTGCTATTGCACTGTCACCCACAGTGTCCAGATGTGCTATTGCACTGTCCCCCACAGTGTCCAGATGTGCTATTGTACTGTCACCCACATTGTACAGATGTGCTATTGCACTGTCCCCCACAGTGTCCAGTGGTGCTATTGCACTGTCCCCCACAGTGTCCAGATGTGCTATTGCACTGTCACCCACAGTGCCCAGTTTATCTATTGCACTCACCCACAGTGTCCAGATGAGCTATTGCACTGTCACCCAGTGTCCAGATGAGCTATTGCACTGTCACCCACAGTGTCCAGTGGCGCTATTTCAGTCACCCAGTGTGCAGTGGTGCAATTGCAGTCACCCAGTGTCCAGTGGTGCTATTGCAGTCACCCACAGTGTCCAGATGTGCTATTGCACTGTCACCCGCAGTGTACAGATGTGCTATTGCACTGTCCCCCACAGTCCAGTGGTGCTATTGCACTGTCACCCATAGTGTCCAGATCTGCTATTGCACTGTCACCCACAGTGCCCAGTTGAGCTATTGCACTGTCACCCACAGTGTCCAGATGTGCTATTGAACTGTCACCCACAGTGCCCAGTTGCGCTATTGCACTGTCACCCACAGTGTCCAGATGAGCTATTGCACTGTCACCCACAGTGTCCAGATGAGCTAGTGCACTGTCACCCACAGTGTCCCGTGGTGCTATTGCAGTCACCCAGTGTCCAGTGGTGCTATTGCAGTCACCCACAATGTCCAGATGTGCTATTGCAGTCACCCACAGTGTCCAGTGGTGCTATTGCACTGTCACTCACAGTGTCCAGATGAGCTATTGCACTGTCACCCACAGTGTCCAGATGTGCTATTGCACTGTCGCCCACAGTGCCCAGTTGAGCTATTGCACTGTCATCCACAGTGTCCAGATGTGCTATTGCACTGTCACCCACAGTGTACAGATGTGCTATTGCAGTCACCAACAGTGTCCAGTGGTGCTATTGCACTGTCACCCAGTGTCCAGATGTGCTATTGCACTGTCCCCCACAGTGTCCAGATGTGCTATTGCACTGTCACCCACAGTGTCCAGGTGAGCTACTGCACTGTCACCCACAGTGTCCAGATGTGCTATTGCACTGTCACCCACAGTGTCCAGATGAGCTATTGCACTGTCACCCACAGTGTCCAGATGAGCTATTGCAGTCACCCAGTGTCCAGTGGTGCTATTGCAGTCACCCAGTGTCCAGTGGTGCTATTGCAGTCACCCACAATGTCCAGATGTGCTATTGCAGTCACCCACAGTGTCCAGTGGTGCTATTGCACTGTCACCCACAGTGTCCAGATGAGCTATTGCACTGTCACCCACAGTGTCCAGGTGTGCTATTGCACTGTCACCCACAGTGCCCAGTTGAGCTATTGCACTGTCATCCACAGTGTCCAGATGTGCTATTGCACTGTCACCCACAGTGTACAGATGTGCTATTGCAGTCACCAACAGTGTCCAGTTGAGCTATTGCACTCATCCACAGTGTCCAGATGTGTTATTGCACTTTCACCCACAGTGTACAGATGTGCTATTGCAGTCACCAACAGTGTCCAGTGGTGCTATTGCACTGTCACCCAGTGTCCAGATGTGCTATTGCACTGTCCCCCACAGTGTCCAGATGTGCTATTGCACTGTCCCCCACAGTGTCCAGTGGTGCTATTGCACTGTCCCCCACAGTGTCCAGATGTGCTATTGCACTGTCCCCCACAGTGTCCAGTGGTGCTATTGCACTGTCACACACAGTGTCCAGATCTGCTATTGCACTGTCACCCACAGTGCCCAGTTGAGCTATTGCACTGTCACCCACAGTGTCCAGATGAGCTATTGCACTGTCACCCACAGTGTCCAGATGTGCTATTGCACTGTCATCCACAGTGTCCAGATGTGCTATTGCACTGTCACCCACAGTGTCCTGTTGACCTATTGCACTGTCACCCACAGTGTACAGATGTGCTATTGCACTGTCACCCACAGTGTCCAGTGGAGCTATTGCACTGTCCCCCACAGTGTCCAGATGTGCTATTGCACTGTCCCCCACAGTGTCCAGTTGAGCTATTGCACTGTCCCCCACAGTGTCCAGATGTGCTATTGCACTGTCCCCCACAGTGTCCAGTTGACCTATTGCACTGTCACCCACAGTGTCCAGATGTGCTATTGCACTGTCACCCACAGTGTACAGTGGAGCTATTGCACTGTCACCCACAGTGTCCAGGTGTGCTATTGCACTGTCACCCACAGTGTACAGTGGAGCTATTGCACTGTCACCCACAGTGTCCAGATGTGCTATTGCACTGTCACCCACAGTGCACAGTGGTGCTATTGCACTGTCCCCCACAGTGTGCAGTTGACCTATTGCACTGTCCCCCACAGTGTCCAGATGTGCTATTGCACTGTCCCCCACAGTGTCCAGATGTGCTATTGCACTGTCACCCACAGTGTCCAGATGTGCTATTGCACTGTCACCCACAGTGTACAGATGTGCTATTGCACTGTCACCCACAGTGTCCAGTGGAGCTATTGCACTGTCCCCCACAGTGTCCAGATGTGCTATTGCACTGTCCCCCACAGTGTCCAGTGGAGCTATTGCACTGTCCCCCACAGTGTCCAGATGTGCTATTGCACTGTCCCCCACAGTGTCCAGTTGACCTATTGCACTGTCACCCACAGTGTCCAGATGTGCTATTGCACTGTCACCCACAGTGTACAGTGGAGCTATTGCACTGTCACCCACAGTGTCCAGGTGTGCTATTGCACTGTCACCCACAGTGTACAGTGGAGCTATTGCACTGTCACCCACAGTGTCCAGATGTGCTATTGCACTGTCCCCCACAGTGTCCAGTTGACCTATTGCACTGTCCCCCACAGTGTCCAGATGTGCTATTGCACTGTCCCCCACAGTGTCCAGATGTGCTATTGCACTGTCACCCACAGTGTCCAGATGTGCTATTGCACTGTCACCCACAGTGCACAGATGTGCTATTGCACTGTCACCCACAGTGCACAGATGTGCTATTGCACTGTCACCCACAGTGCACAGATGTGCTATTGCACTGTCACCCACAGTGTACAGATGTGCTATTGCACTGTCCCCCACAGCGTCCAGATGTGCTATTGCACTGTCACCCACAGTATCCAGTGGTGCTATTGCACTGTCACCCACAGTTGAGCTATTGCACTGTCACCCACAGTATACAGATGTGCTATTGCACTGTCCCCCACAGTGTCCAGATGTTCTATTGCACTGTCCCCCACAGTGTCCAGTCCAGATGTGCTATTGCACTGTCACCCACAGTGTGCAGATGTGCTATTGCACTGTCACCCACAGTGTGCAGATGTGCTATTGCACTGTCACCCACAGTGTCCAGATGTGCTATTGCACTGTCACCCACAGTGTCCAGATGTGCTATTGCACTGTCACCCACAGTGTGCAGATGTGCTATTGCACTGTCCCCCACAGTGTCCAGTCCAGATGTGCTATTGCACTGTCACCCACAGTGTACAGATGTGCTATTGCACTGTCCCCCACAGTGTCCAGATGTGCTATTGCACTGTCCCCCACAGTGTCCAGATGTGCTATTGCACTGTCACCCACAGTGTCCAGATGTGCTATTGCACTGTCACCCACAGTGTCCAGATGTGCTATTGCACTGTCACCCACAGTGTCCAGATGTGCTATTGCACTGTCCCCCACAGTGTACAGATGTGCTATTGCACTGTCCCCCACAGTGTCCAGATGTTCTATTGCACTGTCACAGTGTCCAGATGTTCTATTGCACTGTCACCCACAGTGTCCAGATGTGCTATTGCACTGTCCCACACAGTGTCCAGTGGTGCTATTGCACTGTCACCCACAGTGTCCAGATGTGCTATTGCACTGTCACCCACAGTGCCCAGATGTGCTATTGCACTGTCACCCACAGTGCCCAGATGTGCTATTGCACTGTCACCCACAGTGCCCAGATGTGCTATTGCACTGTCACCCACAGTGTCCAGTGGTGCTATTGCACTGTCACCCACAGTGTACAGATGTGCTATTGCACTGTCACCCACAGTGTACAGATGTGCTATTGCACTGTCCCCCACAGTGCCCAGTGGTGCTATTGCACTGTCCCCCACAGTGTACAGATGTGCTATTGCACTGTCCCCCACAGTGTACAGATGTGCTATTGCACTGTAACCCACAGTGTCCAGTTGAGCTATTGCACTGTCATCCACAGTGTCCAGATGTTCTATTGCACTGTCACCCACAGTGTACAGATGTGCTATTGCACTGTCCCCCACAGTGTCCAGATGTGCTATTGCACTGTCCCCCACAGTGTCCAGATGTGCTATTGCACTGTCACCCACACTGTACAGATGTGATATTGCACTGTCCCCCACAGTGTCCAGATGTTCTATTGCACTGTCCCCCACAGTGTCCAGATGTGCTATTGCACTGTCCCCCACAGTGTCCAGATGTGCTATTGCACTGTCCCCCACAGTGTACAGTTGAGCTAGTGCACTGTCACCCACACAGTGTACAGATGTGCTATTGCACTGTCCCCCACAGTGTCCAGATGTTCTATTGCACTGTCCCCCACAGTGTCCAGATGTGCTATTGCACTGTCCCCCACAGTGTCCAGATGTGCTATTGCACCATCACCCACAGTGTCCAGATGTGCTATTGCACTGCCCCCCACAGTGTCCAGATGTGCTATTGCACTGTCCCCCACAGTGTCCAGATGTGCTATTGCACTGTCCCCCACAGTGTCCAGATGTGCTATTGCACTGTCCCCCACAGTGTACAGATGTGCTATTGCACTGTCACCCACACAGTGTACAGATGTGCTATTGCACTGTCCCCCACAGTGTCCAGATGTTCTATTGCACTGTCCCCCACAGTGTCCAGATGTGCTATTGCACTGTCCCCCACAGTGTCCAGATGTGCTATTGCACCATCACCCACAGTGTCCAGATGTGCTATTGCACTGCCCCCCACAGTGTCCAGATGTGCTATTGCACTGTCCCCCACAGTGTCCAGATGTGCTATTGCACTGTCCCCCACAGTGTCCAGATGTGCTATTGCACTGTCCCCCACAGTGTACAGATGTGCTATTGCACTGTCCCCCACAGTGTACAGATGTGCTATTGCACTGTCCCCCACAGTGTACAGATGTGCTATTGCACTGTCACCCACAGTGTCCAGTGGTGCTCCAGTTGCCACGCCCCCCTCAGTGACGATGGCGCGGGGTCATGTGACGGGGGCCGCCTGTGACCAGGTGGCGGGGGCCGCCTGTGACCATGTGACCATGTGACGGGGGCCGCCTGTGACCATGTGACGGGGGCCGCCTGTGACCATGTGACGGGGCGGGTGCCTGTGACCATGTGACGGGGGCCGCCTGTGACCATGTGACGGGGGCCGCCTGTGACCATGTGACGGGGGCCGCCTGTGTGACCATGTGACGGGGGCCGCCTGTGACCATGTGACGGGGGCCGCCTGTGACCATGTGACGGGGGCCGCCTGTGACCATGTGACGGGGCGGCCGCCTGTGACCATGTGACGGGGGCCGCCTGTGACCATGTGACGGGGGCCGCCTGTGACCATGTGACGGGGGCGGGTGCCTGTCATGGCGGCGCTGCTGTTTCTCTGCTCCACTGTGTGTCCGCGGGCGGGGGCCGCCATCTACCGGCTGGACGACAAGCCCGGCCTGGGCCCCGAGTTTGACGGCATCGGCGGCCTGAGCGGCGGCGGGGTGAGTCCAGGGCAATGTTAGTTAGCCGGCGCGACACGACACGACACGGGGGGGTTGGAGGCTGTTCAGCCCATCGTGCCAATGCTGTCCCAGTCCAGTGCAAGCTTCTGCCCCCCCGGCTGCAACCCCCTTAAGTATGTTTAAACTATGTTTAAGAGGGAACTGCAGATGCTGCAGAATCGAAGGTTACACAGAAAAGCTGGAGAAACTCAGCGGGTGCAGCAGCATCTATGGAGCGAAGGAAATAGGCAACGTTTCGGGCCGAAACCCTTCTTCAGACTGATACTATACTTAACCCCCTTAATACTATAACTCCCTTCCCATTCCCACACCGACCAGTCTGTACTGGGCCTCCTCCACTGTCGGAGTGAAGCCCAGCGCAAATTGGAGGAACAGCGCCTCATATTTCGCTACGAATATTGATTCCTTCAATATTCTTCAAATCTTTAGTTAATTTCACTGTTGAATATAGTAACTCTACTGTACATTTTACACTCTCACAAACTACTGATATGGTTTGCATGTTTGAATAAAGGAGAATGTATATCTGAATTTTAAAATGAGTTAAGACTTTAACTTCAAGGCACCCTTGCATCCCCTCTCTCCATCCCTCACACATCCTAGTTCTCTTGACAAGTTTCTCTGTCCTGATTAATTCTACTGATCGTATGCATCCTTGTCACCTTCCCCTTGGCCAACAATGATCCTTCTACATTTCTTGATTATTGTCCTCTTTGATCTGAAGAGAGACATCTTTGTCCCCTTTGAACTGCTGTTTTCACACCTTACCCGTCCACATATTTCTAGTCTCCCTCCACCCTGATTCTCAGTCTGAAGGGGGTCACCCGTTCCTTCTCTACAGAGATGCTGCCTGTCCCGCTGGGTTACTCCAGCATTTTGTGTCTATCTTTGGTGTAAACAACATCTGTAATTCCCCTTTATATCCACACACCTGAGTATTGCCATTAAAGTCTACACTTGTTTATCTGCATTTCAGATGGAGAAACAAGGAACTATAGATGCTGGTTTGCACAAAAAAACCCACAAATTCTTTGAGTAACTCAGCAGGTCAGACAGCATCTCTGAAGTACATGGATGGGTGGCAGAGGAAGGTCTACCAGCTATTTTTCTCCAGAGATGCTGCCTGACCTGCTGAGACCCCAGCTTTTTGTGTCTATCGTATGAATAGGTGACATGATAGGTTTCAAATCACAGGCTTTTCCGATTTGAATTAACAATTTCGCAAGATTGCTTCTTTTAAACACTTTAAAATATCGGAAGATTTTTGTTCTTTTAAGAAAAATGTCATCCACAAGATGTGTATGTTGCTGGAAAGCCCAACATTTATTGTGCATCGCCTGATACCCACATAGGTTACTCTGGAGTCCCTTACAAGCCTGAACACATCAATATCATAGATTTCCCTCCCTGAAATATATCAGTCAACCAACCAGATGCCCTTTGTGTGAATAGTTGATATCCATTGTTAGTGGTAGTTTTTAGAACATAAAATAGAACAGGAACATCCCTTTGGCCCTCAATGTGCGTTGAACCCGACGCCAAGATAAACTAGATGTAGAGAAAAAGAGCAACACAGCATGTCAGGCAGTATCTCTGGAGAACATGGATCGGTGTTGTATTGGTTTGAGACTCTTCAGTCTCTGAGAAGTCTGAAGAAGGGTCCAAACCTGAAAAGTCACCAATCCATTTTTCCCAGAGATATTACCTGACCTACTAATTACTCCAGCACTTTGTGTTTTTTTCCTCTACATTCAGTTCCTTGTGTCTAGATGTAGAGAATACTAGTTTTATAGAAAATGTCAAATTTATGTAAGTACCTGCCATAGCAGGACTCTCAATAATCAGCCCACATTTCTGATACTCGTGCAGTGATACACTGCACTGCTGTGATATTTGCTATTATTAATGAATAATATGGACGATAACATTCAGTGTGAGTACATTTCAAATAAAATTTTGTATTCGGAAAGTCTGAAACAAAAACATTCTGAAGGGCAGGCAGTGTCGGAGAGAGAAAGTCAACATGTCAAATCAATAACTCATATCAGCAAAAAAATAATTTCTCTACTGTCATAATTTAAAACCTGTCCAGCATTGTTCTGCATTTAAGTTAGATTTCCAGTAATTACAATTTTTTTCTCACTTCCATCTGTTTTAAACCTTCCTATTTTTCTTTTGAAATATAATTAGCCTTCAATTAATATGCCCACATTTCAGATGTGGAACTTCAAGCATAACAACTATGTACTTTGCCATTTATGTTGAACAATAATGGTCTAATTTACAGAAATTAAATGATCTATCTATAATTGATGTTGCATTTTCATTTTAAGTAATGATTAAGAATTGTTAAATTATTTTGGTATAGGCAACTTCACGACTTCTTGTAAACTACCAAGAGCCTTATCGCAGCCAAATCTTGGACTATTTATTCAAGGTAGGATTTAAATTCAGATTGATGAATTGGTGAATATTGCAGATAAAACAAAGTTAACAATATTTGACAACCTGAAAAAAATGACAATGCTGTGGGTAGCTTTTTATTTTTTGTGTGCAAAAGGGGGTATTTATACTATTCTGATTGAATTGAATTTAACTGTAGCTCAATGTCAAACCAAATAGTTAAGAGTCCCATGGCTTATTTCAGAGATATGGCAGATGAATTATAAATTGAGCATGTGTGTGATAATATACTTTAGGAGGGCAATTATGTAAAGGGAAAGTATACAGATAATGGCAAGACCTTTAAGTATTGATGTGCAGGGGGATCTTTGGATCCAAGTTCATAGCCCACTGAAACACAGTAGGTGGTAGAGTGGTAAAGAAAGAGTATGATAAATTTCGAAGATAGACACAAAAAGCTAGAGTAACTCAGCGGGACAGGCAGCATCTCTGGAGAGAAGGAATGGGTGACGTTTCGGGTCGAGATCCTTCTTTAGACTGGTTAGGGATAAGTCTTGAAAAGTCTGGAGCAGCTGCCTCCTCCCCGGAGACCGGGAGAATCATTGCATAAATGTTAGTCAGTTAGTTTGGAGGGGTTTTATGTGGTGGTGGTGGAGTAGGGGTGAAGGGGGAAACTTTAATTCTACCTGGTCGGCGACTCCCAACCTCACGGAGCTGGGGGCTCCGTCCGGCCGCGGGCGGCGCCGGTTGCAGCTCCGACCCCGGCAACTCTACCCCTGGCTGCGCGGCTCCAAATCCAGCGACGCCCCGCGAATGTTGGGTCGGCGGCCACAGCGCTCCGGAGCTTGCCGCACGGCGACCCGGTAAGGCATTGCCCGCTCCCCGCTGGTATCCCAGCGCTGCGACGCCGCCGACTCCCGACATTCGCGGAGCTGGGGCGTCCGGCCACGGGCGGCGCTGGATTTGGAGCGCCTCGCAGCCAGGGGTAGAGTTGCCGGGGTCGGAGCTACAACCGGCGCCGCCCGCAGCCCCACCGGCCACAGCGCTGCGGAGCTTACTGCACGGCGACCTGGTAAGGCATTGACCGCTCCCCGCCTCTCCGACCAGGTAGGGGACTAAGAATTAAAGTTTACCCCTTCACACCCCCCCCCCCCCCCCCCCCCCCTCCCTTCACATAAAAGCCCTCCAAACTAACTGACTAACATTTAAGCAATGATTTACAGATGTTTAAGCGTCTCCGGGGAGGAGGCAGCCGCTACAGTAGTACAGACCTGGGTTGACCGTGGGTCGTTTCGGGTCAAGTTTGGCGCAAAACGCGAGCTTTGGTGCGCAGATGACATCTGGAAAAAATGGCCGGTTTTCGGAGTTTTTCGGTTTCCGGAACACCGGATAAAAGGTTGTGCACCTGTACAACTTTGGTGTGGGAGGGATAGAGAGAGAGGGAATGCCGGGGTTACTTGAAGTTAGAGAATGGATGCTGCCTGATTGAAACCAACATTGTAGCAAGCATTGGAATAGTTTAACGTTGAACACGGCACAGTAATATTGTTCATTTAAGTAAATTTTCATGTCGTTGCCTAAAATTGCATGATCAGTGTTTGAGCTATGGGACACTTGCATCTTACATTTAAATCTTTACTTAGCTATTATGTTAATTGTATAGGGGACAATTGATGCACAGAAGAAAACAGTTCTGTGTTAATAGAAGTTTAAAAGTTAAAATGAAATTTGCTTTGATGTTTGTCTCGGTGATTTCAGCCTTTTAAATTGCTTCCAATTGCAGCTGAAAAAGCAATAAAGTTTAAAAGGCTTCCTTCCTAGTGCAGCAGATAATTATAACAATTGATATAGTTAACATGCATTGGTTATTGTGGAAATGATTAGATTCGGTTTAGTTTTACTTTATGAAACTTTGTAATGTTAATCGCGTTTTAGGAATTGTTTTGCACGATTCCGTTTTCTATAAAGAAAGCAGTGATACATAGATTGCGAATATTAATGACATTTATACACATTTTTTAAATTTAATGAACTTTTTTTGATTGTTCATTTTGTTATCTATTGAGAATTGTCTTTACAGACCTGTTATGCTGCTGCAAGAATTTCATTGTATTGTTTTGGTACATATGACAATTAAACACGCTTGACTCTAGAATAGTTATCATTTTTGTAACACAATTTTTTTCCGTGATACCTGATGCTAACTGTATCACTGAAAAATGATACAATTTTTCAGTGATACTTCTGTTGAGTGTTTAAGAAGGAACTGCAGATGCTGGAAAATCGAAGGTAGACAGAAATGCTGGAGAAACTCAGTGGGTGAGGCAGCATCTATGGAGCGAAGGAAATATGTGACGTTTTGGGTCGAGACTGACAAAGCGTCTCGACCCGAAATGTCACCTATTCCTTCGCTCCAGGACAAGGGGTCACAGCTTAAGGATATAGAGGGATAGCCATAGAGGGAGTGCAGAGACGGTTCACCAGACTGATTCCTGGGATGTCAGGACTGTCTTATGAAGAAAGACTGGATAGACTTGGTTTATACTCTCTAGAATTTAGAAGATTGAGAGGGGATCTTATAGAAACTTACAAAATTCTTAAGGGGTTGGACAGGCTAGATGCAGGAAGATTGTTCCCGATGTTGGGGAAGTCCAGGACAAGGGGTCACAGCTTAAGGATAAGGGGGAAATCCTTTAAAACCGAGATGAGAAGAACTTTTTTCACGCAGAGAGTGGTGAATCTCTGGAACTCTGCCACAGAGGGTAGTTGAGGCCACTTCATTGGCTATATTTAAGAGGGAGTTAGATGTGGCCCTTGTGGCTAAGGGGATCAGGGGGTATGGAGAGAAGGCAGGTACGGGATACTGAGTTGGATGATCAGCCATGATCATATTGAATGGCGGTGCAGGCTCGAAGGGCCGAATGGCCTACTCCTGCACCTAATTTCTATGTTTCTATGTTTCTATAAGGGGGAAATACTTTAAAACCGAGATGAGAAGAACTTTTTTCACACAGAGAGTGGTGAATCTCTGGAACTCTCTGCCACAGAGGGTAGTTGAGGCCAGTTCATTGGCTATATTTAAGAGGGAGTTAGATGTGGCCCTTGTGGCTAAGGGGATCAGAGGGTATGGAGAGAAGGCAGGTACGAGATACTGAGTTGGATGATCAGCCATGATCATATTGAATGGCGGTGCAGGCTCGAAGGGCCAAATGGCCTACTCCTGCACCTAATTTCTATGTTTCTGTTGAGTGTTGTCAGCATTTTCTGGGGTTTTTTAGATTTACAAAATTTATAGTGTATTTTCATAATATAGTTAATTTAACTATTTAAATTATTTTTAAAATTGTTTTTTTTTCATACCTCATCAGTAAGAGATATTTTTCAAGGCAGTCCTTGTACCAATCTCATGAAAGCAACTAGAACAAGTCAGTGAGCGTGCATGTGTGTGTGTGTGTGCGCGATGAAAGGAGAAGTCACTTGGAGATTATTTTCTTTCTTTTGGGCAACCAATTTACCATGAAGAAGGGCCTCGACCTGAATCGTCACGCATTCCTTCCCTCCAGAGATACTGCCTGTCCCGCTGAGTTACTCCAGCATTTTATGTCTTATCTTCAATTTACTTCCTGTTAGATTATCAACAACTATAAAAAGAAGTAGATTTGTTTTGCTGGTAATTGGATTAATTAATACAATTAATTATTTTAGTCTCTGTATTTGAGCAGCCTTCTTCTGCTGTGTGGTAATTCCGTTCACAACAATATCATTGTATCTTGCAGAGAAGTCTGGTTGAATGACACGCTCCAGTGTAACTACACGTGGCCCTTGTTTGGCCTGTGATTTTATTTATATATATATATTGTCAGGCAACCTCATTTCTGACTTGTCAATTGTACAGGTCATAAACAGTTCTCGAGAACGAAGCCCTGTCATAACCTGCCCTGTATCTGGGTAGAAATAAACTCAATTGTTATTCGAAAGATTGTCGATTCCAGATTAACTGGGTTTTTGGAATTCCCACTAATGAATCACACATAGTTGCTGGACAGAAGGAAGTACTTTGGCCCACTGAATCCATGCCGACTACAGGAGTAATCCAAATGCTCCCACAGCCTTGCAAATTCTTTCCTTTCAGATGTTTATTCAGCTCCATTATGAATGCTACACTTGAATGTCCGCTGACAATGCATCCCAAATCCTAACTAATCGATGCATAAAAAGTTTTTTCTAGTGTTCCTTTTGCTTCATTCTATAACTTCATTCTAATCCCTCTGTCGATGGGAATAGTTTATTTTTATCTACTCTAATTATATATTTCTTATATCCTTATTTCAATAATGTCATTGGGTTCCATTGCAATTTTCCCCTGATGAAACACATCAAATGTTCTAGTCTGTCCGCATAGTTGAAATCCTTCAAGGATAATTTTCATCAATTTCTTCTGTATCCGTATGATTTCTTACCGTGACAATGTCATGCCTCCTTTGTTCTTTCCTCCCTTCTCCTCTCAGTCTCCATCTCAAAGCTTGATATGTTAGGTCAAAAGATCATTCGCCACCTTGACGACATTTTATTATGAATAATTTGTTCCCAGTTATGTCTTTTGTTTTCCAGATTTAATAAATGCTTATTTACCTGAAAGTTTAACACTGCTCTTTTTGTTTGCAGGTGCTACAAAATCTCTGTAATTTCAGCATTTTCTATATAAATAGAATATTGTTTTGCATCCGCCTTCAGCAATTCATTAAACTATATAGTGATGAATAAAAATGCAATTCTGGCATTTAATAACCTAATCACGCTAACCTGTACAGATTATGTGTTTTCTGTTGTCAGCCAAACTTCGGCGCATCTTTGCATATTTTGAAAGTGGAGATTGGTGGTGATGCCCAAACAACAGGTAGGAATTATTTTTGTCAAAATCTATTTACTTGACTGTGACGTTGAGTAAGACATTATCAAGGTTGGCTCTCTGCCTGTGTTCTCCAAATTGTCTAGTATTGCATGGTAGATCTGCCAAGCAGCATTTCTGTAAAGTTTCCACTGATCAACTGTGAAAGTTATGAGCAATGCTGGGCTAAATCCCTGCAGAAAAATCAACTCCCATTTTAATCTTACATTCAGGTAGTTGAAACAGAAAAAGCAAACTGTTTGATGTCATTCCAGTTTTTGAAATACTTATCATCCTATAAACTGACAGTGCTTGCTAGTGCAGAACAGGTCAAACATTTTAAATATGGAAAGAAAACAATGCATTGGGAAGAATAAAAATGCTAACCATTTGAAATAAAAAACAGAAAATGATGGGGACTTTCAACAGAAGAAGACACAAAGAGCTGGATTAACTCAGCAGGTCGAGTGGCATCTCTGGAGAATATGGGTAGGTGATGTTTCGTGTCGAGACCCTTCTTAAGACTGATCGCTGAGTTACTCCAGCACTTAGACTAATTCCAACCAACTGATGTCTGCCGGTCAGGGAATTCAGAAGCCAGTTGAAGACGGAGCCCCATCCAGACATAGGCATTCTTATTGTGTAGGAAGGAACTGCAGAGGCTGGTTTATACTGAAGATAGACACAAACTGCTGGAGTAACTCAACGGGTCAAGCAGCATCTCTTGAGAATAGGTGATGTTTCGGGTCAGAACTTTTCTTCAGACTGCTGGGTCGGTGTATTTGTTCATATTATCAATGTGATCCATGGCTGAATGCAAGAGAGATGGTGTCTCCAAAGATGTATTTTATCTGTCTGCAAATTGCAGGGGGTGTATATTGTCCGGACATCTGGGGAAAATGTGAGTGTTTAACAATCTTTCAAAGCACTTCATTATGGTCGATGTTAGAACTACTGGGCAGCAATTTTTGAGACGGGTCGCTTTATTTTTCTTGTCAATGGGAATGATGGAGGTTTCCTTGAAGCAAGCTGGCCCAGAAGACTGTTGAAGTGAAAGGTAAATATCAGCGAAGAATGGCCTGTTGATTGGGGCACAAATTGAGAACCCATATAGGGTATTGATCTAGGCAGTCACTTTCTTAAAGTTTAGCCCTATGAAAGCTAATCCGAGGAAGATTGACAGTGTTGACCGGCACCTTTCAAATGACAAAGCACACCTCAAGTTGAGGATTGATATGAAAATATAAAAGACAACAGAAATAAAACTACAAACTTAAAAAGGACAGAACGGAATATGGAGAAATAACAATTTGTTGCTTTAGAAGTCTAAATGAGCAACAGCAGAATATTTGAATACAGCCTGGTTTAATTTGTTATTACCACACCCGCGGCCCTTCTCCTGCTGCCAAGAATGATCTCAAGAAACATAGAAAAATAGGTGCAGGAGTAGGCCATTCAATATGATCATGGCTGATCATTAACATCAGTATCCCGTTCCTGCTTTTCCCCCCATATCCCTTGATTCTTTTAGCCTTAAGAGCTAAATCTAACTCTTGCTTGAAAACATCCAGTGAATTGGCCTTCACTGCCTTCTGTGGCAGAGAATTCCACAAATTCACAACTCTCTGCAAGGCTATCAGGGATAGACACAAAATGCTGGGGTAATTCAGCGGGACAGGCAGCATCTCTGGAGAGAAGGAATGGGTGACGTTTCAGGTCGAGACTCTTCTATCAGGGATGTCAAGACAGGCTACCAAAACAAGCTGGAAGCTCAGTTTGATTGGTGGATAGAAATATAGAAACATAGAAATTAGGTGCAGGAGTAGGCCATTCGGCCCTTCGAGCCTGCACCGCCATTCAATATGATCATGGCTGATTATCCAACTCAGTATCCCGTACCTGCCTTCTCTCCATACCCTCTGATCCCCTTAGCCACAAGGGCCACATCTAACTCCTTCTTAAATATAGCCAATGAACTGGCCTCGACTACCCTCTGTGGCAGAGAGTTCCAGAGATTCACCACTCTCTGTGTGAAAAAAGTTCTTCTCATCTCAGTTTTAAAGGATTTCCCCCTTATCCTTAAGCTGTGACCCCTTGTCCTGGACTTCCCCAACATCGGGAGCAATCTTCCTGCATCTAGCCTGTCCAACCCCTTAAGAATTTTGTAAGTTTCTATAAGATCCCCTCTCGGTCTCCTAAATTCTAGAGAGTATAAACCAAGTCTATCCAGTCTTTCTTCATAAGACAGTCCTGACATCCCAGGAATCAGTCTGGTGAACCTTCTCTGCACTCCCTCTATGGCAAGAATGTCCTTCCTCAGATATGCCAGGCGACTGATATGGTCAGAATGCCATCACATGCTTCACCTGAGTGCATCCCCCTATCCCACTGGCTCTGTCTCACACATCCTGGTAACAGAATCCAGCTTGTTTTGGAAGTCTGCCTTGACATCCCGGATAACCTGACAGATTATCAGACTGACTGAAATGAGATCGGAAATGATGGAGTGATATACGTACTGGTTGCTTAAATATAAGACAGAATTAAATGAGAGAACATAAAATAGTGATAGAAAGATCATGACTTTCCACTTGAATAAGTAAATAAATGTTATCGGTCAATAACCCTAACAAATTCTTGTCCTTTATCTGCATAGTTTTGTGCATGCGCACTCTTTCTTCCACTTTCTGTCTCTCACTGATATACCCTATTTTTCAAATCAATTTTGGAAAACTTTCTCATATTGCTGGGGTCTTTTCCTAAGTGTTAACTGACAGTCATGTATTTTCAATCTATCTGGTGTGTGTTGTCACCATCAGTGTGATAAGCCTTCATAACTTAAGACATCTAACATATTTTAATATATATAGTTGCATCATTTAACAAAATTTATATGAAGGATATAATATTTCTTTACAGATGGGACAGAGCCGTCACATATGCACTATGAAGATGATGAAAATTATTTCCGAGGATATGAGTGGTGGCTGATGAAAGAAGCAAAGAAAAGGAATCCTAATATTAAATTAGTTGGTATGTGTAATAACAATGTTCAACTGGTTGAAATCTTTGTGGCTTAACACCAAATGACATATTTATGGAATTTAGGTAGATAAACGGTTCATCAAAAACTGACCATTGAACTGAGAATTTGGTGCTTTAATTCTAATAAGCACCCATCACTCAACATCACTCACCATCTCCCACCGGATCACCTACAAAATCCTGGTTCTCACCTACAAAGCCCTCCACCATCTGCCCCCCCCCATATCTCACTGACCTCCTCTCCCCCTACCAAACCTCACGGTCCCTCAGATCCACATCAGCCGGTCTCCTCTCCATCCACAAGTCCAACCTCCGCAGTTTTGGGGACAGAGCCTTCTCCAGGGCAGCTCCCAGGCTCTGGAACTCCCTCCCCCAACTGATCCGCAATTCCGTGTCCCTCACCATCTTCCAGTCCCGCCTCAAGACCCATCTCTTCACCTCTGCCTATCCTTAGCCCCACGTCCCCCTCCTTTTTCATCTGTGCATTAATTGCCTCGTATTGTGTTTTGAATTGAATTCTGTCTTTACTTTGTGTACTAGTCATGTCTCTACTATTTATTTCCTTCCCCTTACATGTATCTCCTCTACCTGCTAAATTTTTGTAAGGTGTCCTTGAGACTCTTGAAAGGCGCCCATAAATAAAATGTATTATTATTATTAACATTAGTTGTATGTATTTGCTTATTCTTAATGTACTTGCAGAAAGAGGTCAGTAAGACATTTTATATGACCATCCAATTTTTTCCATTTTCTATCTCTTTTCATAATTCCTGTCAAATCAATTCAATTTCTCCATTATTTCCTCCTGGTCCTTTCTTTATGTTCTTTAACTTTACCCCCCCTCCCCCACCCATCCCACGCCCCCCTCAATGCCTAACATTATATAACTCTGCATAACACTATATATATATTAACATGAGAGAACAGTGAGGAATGTGCAGGAGTCACTGTGGTGAATGTTCATGTTAAAATGTGTTTTGAAGTGATCTGTTACTCTTAATTGTATGACTGACCTGGCCAATGAGATTCCTCGTATGTTGCAAACATACTTGGCGAATAAAGTGTGATTCTGATTCTGACCATGTGGATTTCCCTCCACATCCTAAAGGTTCCAGTTTCCTTCCACATCCAAAAGGCTTGCTGGTTGATTGGCCACAGTAAAATGTACTATGATCTTTCTATCACTATCACAGCTAACACTGCCCCCCAGCTTCGTGTCATCCGCAAACTTGTAGATGTTGCATTCAATTCCCTCGTCCAAATCGTTAATATATATTGTAAATAGCTGGGGTCCCAGCACTGAGCCTTGCGGTACCCCACTAGTCATTCCCTGCCATTCTGAAAAGGACCCGTTTACTCCTACTCTTTGCTTCCTGTTTGCTAGCCAGTTCTCTGTCCACATCAATACTGAACCTCCAATACCGTGTGCTTTAAGTTTGTATACTAATCTCTTATGTGGGACTTTGTCGAAAGCCTTCTGAAAGTCCAGATACAACACATCCATTGGTTCTCCCTTATCCACTCTACTAGTTACATCCTCGAAAAATTCTATAAGATTTGTCAGACATGATTTACCTTTCGAAAATCCATTTTGTAAATCCATGGATGGGTTTGGGGAGGGAGTGTAAAAAGTATGTGTATGTGAATGTTTTGAAGTTCTTTTAAATGGAGAGACACAGTAATCTCGTTGTATGTGACACATGCAATGACAATAAAGAATTCTGATTCTGAAATCCATGCTGACTTTGTCCAATGATTCACCACTTTCCAAATGTGCTGCTATCCCATCTTTAATAACTGACTCTAGCAGTTTCCCCACTACCGATGTTAGACTAACTGGTCTGTAATTCCCCGTTTTCTCTCTCCCTCCCTTTTTAAAAAGTGGGGTTACAATAACTACCCTCCAATCCTCAGGAACTACTCCAGAACCTAAAGAGTTTTGAAAAATTATCACTAATGCATCCACTATTTCTGGGGCTACTTCCTTAAGTACTCTGGAATGCAGCCTATCCGGCCTTGGATATTTATCAGCCTTTAATCCATTCAATTTACCTAACACCATTTCCCGGCTAACCTGGATTTCACTCAGTTCCTCCATCTCATTTGACCCACGGTCCCCTGCTATTTCCGGCAGATTATTTATGTCTTCCTTAGTGAAGACGGAACCAAAGTAGTTATTCAATTGGTCTTCCATGTCCTTGTTCCCCATGATCAATTCACCTGTTTCTGACTGCAAGGAACCTACATTTGTTTTAACTAATCTCTTTCTCTTCACATATCTATAAAAACATTTGCAGTCAGTTTTGATGTTCCCTGCCACTTTTCTTTCATAATCTATTTTCTATTTTCCCTTTCCTAATTAAGCCCTTTGTCCTCCTCTGCTGGAAAACTCTTCTGAATTTCTCCCAGTCCTCTGGTAGGCTGCTTTTTCTCGCTAATTTGTACGCTTCATCTTTTGTTTTGATATCCCTGGTTTCCCTTGTTATCCATTTAATATTGCCTGATTGTTATTTGTGTGTTAAGCAATTTTTTTCTTTCACTTATCAGGACTACCCTGGGCTTTCCCTGCTTGGATTAGTGGTGGAGAGAACTGGCCATATGTTTACCCAGACAGAACTGCCTTTTATATTTCTTCATGGATTCATGGCGCTAAATTGTATCATCATCTCGATATTGATTATGTTGGGGTTAGTAGAAATATTTAATGAAATAGAGCTTATCTCATGTTGTTTAGTTTGCAATAATATCACATAAATGTTAATGTGCAGATGATGTTGAATTAATTCACTGTTTCAGAGACACAATTCCAAAATGGAATCGCTGATGATTGTAGGATAAAAACCTACCTTTTATTAGCAAGATTTAATTATACCGTGTTGGGTATGTAGTTTCAGAAATTAGGAGAATATGGCACTGGGAAAGTAAACATCAGACTTTTTTGTAGCACTCCAGAAAAATTCATAAAATTATCAAAGAGAGCAATGATGCTAAATGACTACATAGATTTTATAATTATATGGAGCATTACTAAATCAATTGAAAAACATAACAGAGTTTGAAGAATTTGAAGTTGAGCATATTTTATTTAAAAGTTACTCATATTGATGAAATAACAAGGTCTTTTAATGAGGTAGTGCAATAAATATGGTGTATGTGACGTGACATTGTCAAGCGTAAGGGTTAGCACTACACGCTACCAATCCCAGTTGTGGAGACGCTGGCATAGCTGTCTTGTTGTAGGACATTTATCATTCCTTTTTATTCTGGATTTTAATTAATGTATTGTTTTTTTAATATATAATTTATGATGCTTTTATAAGTGATCTAAGATTTTATATGTATTTTATGATGTTTTTTATATGCAATATATTTTTATGTATTGTTGTCCCTTGTCTGGACCATGAGTCCGAAATAAAGTTTATTATTATTCTGTAAAAGGCATTTGATGAAGTGTTACATACAGTTTATTCAGAAAATGAACGAATAAGATTGAAAAGGGGTGGTACAATCTTTCAAGCAATAGAAAAAAGAGAGCAGATGGTTTTGTCCCTGGCAATAATTATGCAATTAGACAGATGCTTTTCTTGTTAATACAAATGCTGTGGAATTGGGTGCAGCAAGTACAAATTTAAAGTTTTTGTGAATAATGCAGAATTTAGGCTAGTGAATTGCTTTAATGGCTTTGTGTGAAATTATATCCTTTCAGAAGAAACAGCTTGGAGATTAAATGTAATCCAAATCGCACTATATTTAGTAAGGTGCAAACATTGAAGGGATTTTAGTTAACGTATTCACAAATTTCTCAAAGATAATATTAAGAAAGACTGGATAGACTCAGCTTGTACTCGCTAGAATTTAGAAGATTGAGGGGGGATCTTCCAAAGAAACATAGAAACATAGAAAATAGGTGCAGGAGTAGGCCATTCGGCCCTTCGAGCCTGCACCGCCATTCAATATGATCATGGCTGATCATCCAACTCAGTATCCTGTACCTGCCTTCTCTCCATACCCACTGATCCCTTTAGCCACACGGGCCACATCTAACTTCCTCTTAAATATAGCCAATTGAATGGAAATACTGATGGTTTGAAATCTGGCTCACTGTGTGTAGATTGGTGTCTTCCATGAACATAGAAAGGCCATGGCTTCCACACTACATTTAAACCTACCAGGTTTGCAAGAAAATTGCAAGGATATCATTGTGTCACACCTTAAAAAAAAAAGTGTATTAAAAGCGTGTTGGAGTATTAATTGGAATAACAGCCAAAAGCCTGGAAAATCTGATACCACAATTCCGGTAACACTAAAATCCCACGCATGCCAGACTAACTCCTGCACCTATTTTCTATGTTTCTAATAAGTGGGTTAAGCTATTAATACAATAGAACATGGAACAGTAGAGAACAGGAACAGGCCATTCAGCCCACAAAGTCTGTGCCAAACATGATACAAAGATAAAACTAATCTCATCTGCCTGCACGTGATCCATTTCCTTCCATTCCCTACATACCCATGTGCCTCTCTAAAAGTCTCTTAAATGTCACTATTGTATCTGCCTCCACCAGCACCATTGGCACCGTGTTTCAGGTGCCCTCCATTGCCCCACACTTTTAAACTTTGTCTTTCTCACGCTAAACTTATTCTGATATTTCCAATGTGGAAGAAAGGTCAATGGAGTTTCGTCTGGAAGGAAAATAATTGTGTTCCTAAATGTACATGGTCATAGATGCATTTTGTTTTATTTTAAATGTGAAACAATTGGTGGTGAAGTTTATGGTGTTATAAGGTAGGCACTAGTTTTTATTTAAGAATAGTATGTGCAAAATCAAATAATAATGTTCCTAATATGATTATTTTACATTTCTGTCCTAGATTTGGAATGAGAGAAGTTATAACAGAAAATATATAATGGTAAGTTTCTCCTTTTTTTTCACATATTCTTAAGACCTAGAAGACAGCCGTTCTGCCCAGTAGGCCATTTTAACACTGAGTATTCCCATCCTCCCACTTATTTCCCTGTAACCCATTCTCTCCCACATGACCTTCAACTCCGCACTGATTCCCTTGCATCCAGCTAAACCATCAGCATATCGTTTGGATTTAGGAGGAAACCAGATTATTGAGCTGGTGGGAAAGGGAGCTCTTACAATAATTTTTGTTGCAGACTATTTTTTGATTTTCTTCCATTAAATATTTATATCTAATTTTTTTTTTTTACGCCTAATTTATGAAATGTAAATGTTTAATAAGTTTTGAATACATTTATATTTTGAGCAAGTATATGAAGTTTTCTTTAAACTTTGTTTTACATTTTATTGGTTTACCCAAAAAACTTTGTGCAAATTTATTAAAAAATTTATATATACATTTATTATTTGGAAAATTGTACTACAGTAACTTGCGCATGCCATCCAGCCATGTGTGTATGTTAATGTCAAAATCCCAAGAGTAAATTTATTTATATTTATTAAAATGGTAGCATTTTGTAGGCAACATTTAAAACGATTATATAAAATTACAACAACTGGTTTTATATTTTAGCACGATACAAAGAGATGATTTCTGTGATTAAGGTTATCATTATGTCCAGAACAATCTTTGTTTCCATTTGTTTTGAGAAAGTAGAAGAGCTCTGGCTGTTTTTGCTCCTATTTCATCTGTAGCAAGTGTCACTGGCTTTTTTAATATTATTTGTGGAAATGTATATAATGTAAATTTTGCCTCGTGTGAGAAGAATTTTCAATGTTTACCACGTTTACATTTGGAAAGGTGTACCAAGAATTTCAGATCCAGTCAGTACTGAGCAGCTTACATAGTAGCATCAGCCTTCCCTCCCTGCTTTATTCTCAATAGACTTCAAATTTAGTTGCAAAGTTCAATATATTGTCACTACCACACTGATAAATGTTGAATTTGTAATGAAGGATGATTTTTTTATGACTGAGCAATGTTTTGGAAAATTGTGTATTTGAATAGAGTCAATAAGACAAGTGAATGTGAATGTTCATCAGTTGGTTTCTATTTTCCTCAATCTTTTGTTCAATTAAACTCCCCATATTTTTTTCCTTGAACTGATTATATATTAATTTGATATAACTTGTAAATTATTGTAATTTGTTAGAAATCACAGATGAAGTAGTACAATGCTTTCAAGAAGCATTTCAAGAGCGCTAGAAGTGCATCACTCCAGGAAGCCCAAGAATATGCAAGATGGTAGCCTGCTTGCTTGGCACCTCTTTTGCTGCCAGAAAGAACATCTTCCTTTAGACAATGATAACTCGTTTTAGTGCAAGCCATTTACAAATTGTACTACAGTAACTTGCACATACCACCCAACCCTGGATGCATGTTAATGAGCCAAAAACACAGAACAGCTCACAAAACTAAAACCCCTCTGTCTAGAAGGTCGAGAGTAGAAAATACTTTGTAGCATTCCCGGCTGCACATTCTCCAAGGCACACACCATCCAGCCCTTGATGTATGTTATTACCAAGTCTTAATCCTGGAACACGCAAGCTAACAACGTGTGAGCACCTTCACCATATGAATGGCGCAGATGAGAAACGGCAGCATGGTATTTTGATGTACTATAAAGATTAAAAAGTAGTTGTCATCCTATCATGTCGACAAGACATGCTGGGTAATATTCCACTTTATAAGATGGTAGAACGGTTGGAGTTATAATGGACAAGCTGTGGCTATTTCTGCAGTACTGTTCTTCAGCACCAGAGCCAGGATAGTGTCCAGAGCTATGGTTGCCAAATAATTCTACCTAGATACAAAAAATAGTGAATTAGTTGATCCTTCTCCCCTTCTGTCTTCCAGGCGATCTCCATTCCAGCTGCCTTTCTGTCTGTTATTTGTTCTTATGGTCACTCTGCTTATTCTTTCTCACTTACTGTCTTTCTTCAGCTTTATTACATTGTACAAATCATCATGAAGTCTCTGTGATTTTTCCCGGTAGTTCACAGTGGTGAGGCCACTTTGTTTACTTCCTTCCATTCTACAAACTTAAGTCATTTAAAGTCCCATATGTCGCTTATTTGCCATTTCCTAATTTGTCTGTACTTTCTTTTGCCCTCTAACTATGGTGATGAGCCTTGTTTAGTTTAGTTTGACGAAACAACGCGGAAACAGGCCCTACAGCCCACAGAATCTGTGCCGACCAGCGATCCCCGCACACTAACACTATCCTACACACACTGGGGACAATTTACAATTTTACTAAAGCCAATTAACCTACAGACCTGTATGTCTTTGGAGTGCGGGAGGAAACCAGAGCACCAGGAGAAAACCCACGCAAGTCAGGGAAGAACATACAAACTCTGTACCGACAGCACCCATGGGCAGGATTGAACCTGGATCTCTGACCCCCTAAGGCAACAACTATGTTAGTTTGAATTCTGTTTGCTCCCAGGTTCTGCCCTTGTAAGATGCCTCGCATGTGTGAGTTTTCACGGTGACTTTTAGTTCCTATTTTCGTTGTTAGTCCAGTGATTTTCATTCTTATCTGTTGCAAAGGTTCTGCGTCAATCACTGGATAAAGTTGGTTTAAAGAATGTTGGTATTATTGCTGCAGATGGAAAGTGGGGAATCGCAAATGATTTAATAGTTGATCCATACCTAAGTGACGCAGTTGAAATTATAGGGTAAGTTTTTGAGGCTAAATTGCATCATAAAATGTCAGCTCTTATGAATCTTTTCTTTCTTCATGGTGCAGGCAGAGTTTGAATTGACGTACAGGATTTTATTGAGAACTATTGTGGATTATGGGCATTTGATATCCTGTTTCACTGGCAGTAGTGTACAATCTGATTTTGGTTTGAGTTGTATTTTTCATGATATTTTATCCTCAGCGTGAATATATTTCTGCTGGACCTTTTTGTGGTCTTTCAGGAAGAATAGGCTTAAATTTGATGGGTTAAGAACAAAAAGCCAGGTTGGATCATCAAAAAAAAAACAGATCATAAGGGAACAGCTCAATGGCTTTGCATTTTAATTACATGCCCTTCACCCAGCACCAGAGTACGTAAATGAACGCTTATAACCATAAAGCTATGTTGCATGGAAACGTGCATTTGGCCCACTTTGTCCATGCTATCCAAGCACATATTCTGGCTAGTCCCATTTGCCCGTATCACTCTAAACCCTCCCTATCCATATATCTGTCCACACGTCTTTTGAAAGTTGAAATTGTATCTTCCTCTGGCAGCTCATTCCATATATGGGCCACCCTCTGAGTGAAAAAGTTGCCAATGTGATCCCTATTGAATACCTGCCCTCTCACCTTAAGTCTATGCCCTCTAATTTTAGAATCATCTACTCCGTGGAAAAATGCTGTGAGCGTTCACCTTGTACATGCTCCTCGTAAATCTTGCGCATCTCAATAAGGTCACGCTTCAGCCTAAGCTCCGAAGAAAAATGTCTCCCAGAGATGCAGCATTCGTGCAGCATTTTGATTCTTTTTGATCTAATAACTATTGTAAACATAGATATCCTTCCTCACTGTCCACTGTACAACCAATATTGGTGTCATTGCATATTTAGTAATAATGTTAAGTGCATTGTCAACCAACTTGTTAATGTAATAACAAACAACAGTGGACATGACACCAACCCCTGGAGCATTCCACTGGTCTCAGACCTCCAGTCAGAAAAACAATCCTCCACGGCTACCCTTATAATGCCTCTGTCCCACTTAGGAAACCTGAATGGAATCCTCTGGATACTTTGCGCCCTACCCAAGGTTTCCGTGCGGTTCCCGGAGGTTGCAAGTGGTTGCCGGAGGTTGTAGGTAGTGGAAGCAGGTAGGGAGACTGACAAAAAACCTCCGGGAACCACACGGAAACCTTGGGTGGGGCGCAAAGTCTCCAGAGGTTTCCGTTCAGCTTTCCTAAGTGGGGCAGGGGCATTACACTCCTTCCACAAAGCCAACATTTACCCTCCAAAGACAGCACCACAAAACTCAGCCTTTCCCAAAACACCCACTCCAAAGAGGCCGCTCCACTGTACGTCCACTTATTATTGGCTGCTGTGCATCTCAATGAGCTAATCCAGCATTTTGTGATCAAATGGCAATCTTAAATGGAGACAAGAAACAGCAGGTGCTGGAATCTTGAGTAATTCACAATGTGCAGGAAGAACTCGGTGTGTCATCACCATCTACGGAGGGAATGGACAGATGATGTTTCGGAATGGGACTCTTCTTCAGATCATTTTAATGTCACTATCTATCTGTCTGAGCAAGATTCCCGACTGGGCAACAAAGATTCTTCCTCCCACTGATGCTGATTGATCTGCTGAATTCCCCAGCACTTTTGTGTTTGGCACTCTTTCAAACATTCCAGCACCTGCTCTGCTCCACTGGCCTGTAAACCGCTACCTCAGCTGTGTTCTCTCACAACGCTCTTTCTAAACTTTTCACGCTGCTGCTTTAAATCTTCCCACTACTGTTTGTTATGAGTCATTAGTATGCTGCACCATTGCCAACAGACCACTCTCTAAGTTTAAAATATGAATCACGTGCACTTGGAAACCCTGTGAAATGGAATCAAGCTACAGAATGGTTAGACACAGCAGACATGTACATTATCTGAAGTAGACAAAAGTGCTGGAGAAACTCAGCGGGTGCGGCAGCATCTATGGAGCAAAGGAAATAGGCAACGTTTCGGGCCCGAAACCGATCTTCAGCGGTACGTTTCGGGCCCATTTCCTTCGCTCCATAGATGCTGCCTCACCCGCTGAGTTTCTCCAACAATTTTGTCTACCTTCAATTTTACAGCATCTGCAGTTCCTTCTTAAACATGTACATTATCTGCTTGAACTGATTCCAAGAGTCAAGAAGCTTTTTTTTTAGATATTAGATTGTCACGGTAATAATGAAATATTATAGAAAATGAAGCCAAATAAAATGTACTGCTAGTTTAATCTTTTACATCTCACTCTCCTGAAATACCAGAGATAATTAATTGTTTAATATTAATATACTCTGCCTCAATTGTCTAATTTAATCACAGAGGCATCAAAACTCTGCCACATCTCTAGTTTTCAGCCAATACCCACCGCAAATATAAGAAGCTACAATACAAATAGACAATATATGTAATTTGAGATAAGTTAACCATATGTTCCATTTGCTCAAAAGTGGACATTTGTTCTATGAGCCAATTGCTGGCTTAAATTTCTAGAATAGAATAGAATAGAATAGAATAGTTTCTTTATTGTCATTGTAACATGGGCCATGTACAACGAAATTTAAAATGTCAGCCAGTCAGTGCGAGCATTCAATTACATTTCTAAAGCTAACGAAAACATCCACACGTTAAAATAATAAAGATAAGCAAATAAACTAAAACACAGACTAAGGCACGCATGACACAACCCAACCCTCCATTCCCTTCTGGTCGAGTTCCATGCAAGGTCGTCAGCCAACATCCCATTAGATTCTGGATCGGTGCCCCTGCGTTCCTTGCGGGCTGCCCACATTTGAGTGCGATTATAGCAGTGGGGTAAAAAGCTGTTTTGTAGTCTATCTTGTCCTTGTTCGCTTGTGGATCTGTATACCGGCTGCCTGTACGGGGCTTTAGCAGTTCAAATCAGGGAGTGTCGCGGGGTGGGGAGATTTCGCTTTATTACTATTGGCTGGGTTTTTTTGTGGGGCAGCAGCGGGAAGCTTGTGTAAGGTCCTGGCCAGTAAGGTAGATAGGGCAGTTCCTGACAATCCTCTGTGGTGCCGTTGTCAATGGTCCTGCTGAGGCGGCTCTCGTCTGAGTCAGCTGTGGCTCGCCTCTGTAGCAAAATCACGGCATAGCACAGTATGTAAGTATGCACGCATGGAGCACCAATACATTATTAATAGTATAAATACTTTAGCGCTCATGGGTAGGCAGCCGCGATCAAAGGACAGCTAGGCTAGCAGCATCTGAGATGATGTTTGTTCTTTTCCTGAGGCACTC
Source organism: Leucoraja erinaceus (assembly GCF_028641065.1). Classification (NCBI taxonomy): domain Eukaryota; kingdom Metazoa; phylum Chordata; class Chondrichthyes; order Rajiformes; family Rajidae; genus Leucoraja; species Leucoraja erinaceus. The sequence goes on along the minus strand of NC_073385.1, from coordinate 2,593,741 downwards.
TCGACTCGAGCATTGAAGTGGCAGTCTATGCTGCTTGACGCTTTTGCAGCATCGGCGCAGTGGTGTTTTCACAGAGAGGGCTGCCAACGATCCGGGTCGCTTTCCTCAATGTGGATTCGCCAGGAAGACTGGGGGGGGGGGGGAGCGGAAATCCGCCACCCATCATCAGTCACCTCAGTCCCCTCTTGATGGTGCAGTGGTAGCCATGTCCATTTTGTTTTTGCTTTTTTCCTGAAGTCATAATATTAACCAATCTCCTTCTCTTTGAGGTGTTTGAGGAGGCATGTTATTTTCTTCGCACTGGCTGATCGTCTGAATCCAGGCAACAACGAAATACGACGCCATGCAGTCACACTGTTCAGCTGCTCGCACCTCATCCCTTGTCTCGCGGTAGCGTACTTGCGTCCTGTGCCCTCGGGAGATGAGTCCCGCGCCCACTGGTAGTGTCATCCGCAAATTTGACAATGGTGTTGCTGTGTGTGTGCTGTGGTGCAGTCATGCGTGTATTATGGTGTCGAGCAGTTGCTGTTCAGCTAGCAGTCAGGGGCGCACTGTGGAGCCCTGTGAGCCAGCTGCGTAGCTGAGGCTGAGGGTCCGTTGGATGGGTGTGATCGGGCTTCACTCTGTACTCTCTTTCTCTACTTCGCGCTCGACAGAGGAGAGCTATTAGCCAGGCCCACGTACAGTGTGGTATTAGTGGAAGTCCGCGAAGTCCGCGCCCGTTTTTGTCGCACACTCTGCGTTTGTGGGAAATTGATCGTATTTAAAAGCATAGGTTCTGTATTCGCTACAAAGAGGAGCATCCGCACGTAAGCTCCCCCCTGCCTTGTCTGGCCTGCGCAGGTGAGACAGTGTCCAGCACTGGAGAGCTGTGGCTTTCCATGAGCGTCTCTAGTGGATCTATTCGCGTCGGATACGCTCAAACCGACTTGTGGGCGTCAAAGCTTCGGGGCGAAGAAGTGATGTGTATGTGCCCCCGGACCAGTTTTTCAAAGTAACCCCTCTTCTCACGGGCACTAGGTGTAGAGTGCGGACTGGGCCGGTAGTCGTTGAGTGCTGGAGTTATGTTGGTTTTTTTTTATTTTGGGCAAGGGGACTATGTTGGAGGATTTCAGGATTCAGGGTGGAAGCTAGTGGATCTGGGGCTCAGAGTACTGGTTAAAAATGCTCGGTCTCTGCAGAAACTCCAGCCTAGCGGGCTTGCAGGCATTGATCCTCATCACCAATGATCAAGCGGCCAGCCAGAAAGCGCCGTCGTCGCCCGGCAGTAGCGCTTGCTCTTGGATTGAATGGCACCGCGTGAGGCTGCAGCCTCACCTACATATGCTCCTCTAATCTTGAGTTGAGGGGGGGTAGGGGCTTGGCTGTAGTACCTATGTGCTGTGATGTGGCTGTCACTCGGGTGCTGCGCACTTCAAAGCGAGCAAAGAAGTGGTTCCGTCTTCTCCTGCCAGGCCATCGAGGGCGTGCATTCGCTTTCAATTGCAGGGCTGTCGCATGGTTAGTCTTATAGTTGGTGAGACTCACTGGATGCCCACTGTCCAAAAGCCCTGTCTGCTGTTATTACTGTCGCAGTGGTCGCTCTATCTTTCTCGCTGTAGAGTTTGATTTGTGCCTCGTCTCTAGTGCCCTTGTCTCGTTCAGGTTTAGCCTCAGGCGCCTTAGTTGGCCTGTAATAAATAGATAGATGCCTTTTATTGTCTGTTTTTCGGTATAAAGGCCCTAATCGCCTCGACCTAAAAGCGCGGTGTCGGCTCCTTCAATCAACTACGGCCGCTGAGCCACTCACTAAAAAAAAGACGAGTCGATGCCAGGCTTCTGGCTTGGGGTTATATCTCCGATCTGTTTGTCCAGCTGTGAGCCTGTGTCGTTCATAGCAGTTTTTTTAGCGTATGCTACAGTAAACACATGTCTGGTGAACACCTATGCAACAACGCCTAAATTCAAAAGGGGTGTTTTTATATATGTTATTGATTTTTTTTTTTTCGTAGCGGGGATAAGGCAGTATGGTCGAGGAAGAAAGAAACTAACTAAAGGACAAATACTTTTTTTTAAAACTGCTTTTAACACTTGAAGTCATACACAAAAAAAAACAAGGGCAAAGTAACATGTAATTACAGAATAACAACTTGATGTTATCCTTATGACGGCGTCGACTGTAGCATTTTTTCTAGCCTTGGGTGGATCGCATTACTAGGCGATATTTAAAAGTAGATTTGAGTGTATTTCAATAAGTATTTTAGTAGGATTTTTATTCTAATGTACTGTTGCCTTGAGAATAAAATATTCTTCAAAGGGATCAGATTTACATTGTAAAATGGCAGAGTGAATGAACAAGATCACTGGCGGGGATTACTGTTTTTCTGTTACGCATTTTGCTGCTATCTGTGTTATTAAATCTCTCCCCAATCCTGAAATCGCCCGCTTGTACGTCGCCTCATTCGCAGGTGAGACAGTAGGTTCGACAGATTGCAAATCTTGTCATCTCAGGTCCATTGCATTCGGTGGGTCATCTGTGTGTGACCGCTGAGATCGTCCATATCTCTGCTAAAATCGGAGCGAAACCGAAGAAGTGGGACTAGTCAAAGTTACATTTCCCGAAACACTGTAAAAAAAAAATCCAGACATTGAGTCTCAGTTTGACAAGGGACTGAGTTTATATCTCGGCGCTGGTATGCTGAACGGGGCGCTTTCCTCCGACTAACCGTCCCCTTCTCCAAGTTCGCTATTACAGAACTCTTTCTCTCTTGTTCAACCTAGTCGTTCATTGCCGAGTTAAGGGGCAACACTGCACACTGGAAGAGAATACAACACTTCATACGTAGCCTACAAAGGCGGGCACATTAATAGTGGCATGACGCACTTGAATCTGCAAATTGCAATATGAAGACACTACCCGAATATGGCCCTCATATCCCGTGTCCAAGCTACCCCCGACACCAATTTCTGTTCTCCCCTAGCTACTGGCAACACTTTCTATTCGGGCCCATCCTTCCAGCTCATCCTCTACTTTTGGATAGATAGATAGATAGATAGTTTAGATAGCTAGATAGAAGATAGATAGATAGATGAGATAGATAGTAGGCCTTTTATTTGCATTCAACTTAGTCTGAACAGAATTGCTAGCTAGTCATCTCATAATACTATCAATACGATCAAACATACTAATAAACACTACATTAACATCCACCACATGTGAGTCCACCGCAGCATCTGCCTCACGTTATGGAGGGCTAGAGAGTCGTAGGTCCCAGCTGCTTTCCCTCCTCTCGCCCTCTGTCGCATTGGGGGGAGCGATACCGCCTGCGCCGCCCGGCGATGTTTGCAATCTTTCTCCTCTCGCGAACTGCTATTTCAATAATACCTATAGCCATGCCAGCTAAATTAATATTGACTCGTTGATAGGGGGGGGGGGGGGGGGGGGGGGGGGGGGGGGGAAATGAACAATGAATCTTCATTCACCCTGCAAGACTTACGTTTCTACAAAGGATTTCGCATAGATAGCATATATGGTCTGTTTGAACTCGATAGAATGATATATATTGTATAATATTTTATCAAGTTAACAATCGTGGATTGTTAGTCACATTCTTTTCTGAGACTGCATGGGTTCTCCTCCTCAGGGTGTGTCACGCGTGCCTAAAGTCATGCAGTTTGTTGGTTACTTGTCCACTGTAAAGTGACCCTAGGTCATGCAGGTGAATGTAGAATCAGTGAAGGGCTGGTGATGTTGGGCAATTAAGGGGAAGATGAGTAGGAATGAGGGAATAAATATATGATATTAGGTTTAGTATTAGTGTAAAAGAATGGCAAGGTATCAACGCAAGGAGTGTGCCTGTGTTTTTCAGGAAATAAGTAAGCTCTTTATTTCCTCATCTTGAAACGAGAGTTGAACACTTCTAATAATATGGAAAAAAAACCCTAATGAAATCTCTAGGCAGCCTATGGTGGATGAATATTTGTGGTAGATTAATGTTGTTCAGATCGCATTGGCCAGGGGTCAATACCTACGAGGAACGTTGTAGAATCAAGGCGATTTTGAAGTTTCAGAGTAAGTGGGGGATTAAGAGAGGAGAAGCTGCAGAGCATATATCTTACTATAATGGGTTTAACTGACTGCGCATTACTCGCATATGTATAAACATGGACATGGCAGTGAGTTGGCTGTCAAAGTAAAAAGGAATAAACTGGGTAGTCGCAGCTGCATTGTCCTAGGCTGCCACGCTTGTGATAGTTCCTATTGTCAACCTGGAAGGATCAGGGCTCTACTGTGGCTTCTTGTTAGAATCAACCCCTGTCTTGTCTAGACTAAGCTTGCTATGCCCGAGTAGGAATAGGTCTGGTCAGCATAATTTCACTCCCTTCCCCATCAGAATCAGGGTCCAAGGAGACATCTTTCTGCGCAATTGTGGCTATCTAGTGCTTTACTATAACCAGTGCCTCTCGCAATATATGTGTTGGAACTTTAAAGTACGCCGCATCATCTATTTATTTGCGCTGCTGGTCCTTCCACAATTTGAGATTGTATATAGAATAAAAATCACATGTGGTTATAAGTGCAGGACTATTTGCAGAATTTAATAAAGGGTATTTCTTATATAGCATTTTTTTGGGTTTTTCACTATGTAGAATTACAGGCATTGTTTATACATACGTCCCACCGGTCCGCTCCCCTTCAGGGCACCATAATGTTTTTGGGTAGCATAAGCCTTAATGTCCAAAATTAGTTAAAGATTAGAAAGTAGTCATGGTTTAGTTTTGTTTGGCATATCTTTTGCATGACCAATGACTGCTTGAAGGTCTGGCGATCATGGACAATCATCTCAGTTGCTGGAGTCTTCTCTGGTCGATTGCTCTGCCAGGTCCTAGTTTGCTAGTCAATCTTTAGGGCTTAGGCTTTTTGGGGCTATTCCCCTTCAGTTTGCGTCTCAGCATATAAAAGGCATGTCTCAATTGGTTCAGAGATCGGTGATTGACTTGCGGCACGAGTCAAAGATGTTACGCATTTCCTTAGCTTGGAAAAACGCCTTTAGTTGGGGCTTGTTAGCAGCATGGGTTGGGAATCATTGTCTGCTGTAGAATGAAACCGCCGGGCCAATGAGTTTGAGGCATTGTTTGAACTTGAGCAGATAGGATTGTTCTATTCACTTCAGGACTTCAGTATGCTACTAAACTACGCATGCCAAGCAGTTGTATCATCAATGAAGATAATTATCCCCTGTACCTTCAGCAGCACATACATGGTCCGAGGGCTATAACACTCGGCCCACCGACCTATGTTTCCAGATAAGTGGTATGCTTTGGATCTTGGGCAGTTCCTTCTCTGCCTCTCATACTTT
>NC_073385.1:2532500-2588302 GCF_028641065.1 Leucoraja erinaceus | reverse complement strand
GATCTACTTCCCCACTTCATCAAAAACTCAAGCATCTTAGATTGCATCATTTAGCCATCAGCCTGAACTTTCTGACCAACACCCGGCCTCATTCCTACTCCTCTCTATGATCTTCTTCCTCCAATGCCTCCTCTTTCCACCTGGTGAGAATCCCTTGTGTTTATTGTTTCACCAATGGTACATGCGCCTTCTTGCCAAAAAGCAGAATTCCCTCCCTAAATAGCTTTGCTCTGGTGGCATGGTTCCTTCTAAGGTGCTGCTTAATCCCTGCCTTTGACCAAGTTTAATTTGCATCCGTTAAGTCTCAACATGGTGAATTAATATGATGATACCCCTGGGAAGCACTGCAAATTATTTTTATATGTAACAGGCTATTTAAATGGTGGTACTGTTGGTGTCATTGTTGTTGCTGTTACTCCACGCTGGATTGTTGCAAGTATCCAGTCTGGAATAATTTGTTGACATGTTCATTCTCTTGTATAAAGTTTTGGTTTATTTTTAATCCAATGTTTAATATCAAGCCTTACTCTAAATGTTCAACGTTGTTTTTCTAATGCAAACATAACATGTCATTTTGCAAATAAAAAAGTCTTACATTTTATAAAAAAGGTTCGTGTTGACCCAATAAAAAATGATCTCGTCCAACCATTGCTGTTTGTTTGTAGTTACAACTGTTGTGTTTATGATTCTATATCTAGATTATATATTTAATCTTTGATTATGAAATTAAGATTTGATCTAATGTTGGCAGAGAAGGGTGCATTACCAGTGGTACCACTTGAGACCGATATGGTTTAGAAATAGTTAGAAACGTGGAAACATAGAAAAAAAGGTGCAGGAGTAGGCCATTCGGAGTAAGGACCATGCCCTTCCCCAGATGAAAAATATCCATTTAAGGCCTCACCCATTTCCTACGACTCTTCACATGGACTACCGTATTGCACTTTAAAGAGACAAAGAAACATAAAACATAGGTGCAGGAGTAGGCCATTCGGCCCTTCGAGCCAGCACAGTGGTGATATATCATGGCTGATCATCTAAAATCAGTACCCAGTTCCTGATTGTTCCCAATACCCCTTAATTCCATTAGCCCTAAGAGCTAAATCTAACTCTATTGAAAACATCCAGTGAATTGGCCTCTGCCTTCTGTGGCAGAGAATTCCACAGATTCACAACACTCTGGGTGAAGATATTTTCAAAATGCATCAGCCCATTTGTTTGGATTAAATTCCATCAGTCATTGCTTCACCCATTTCACCAATGCACCAACATCACCCTCAGAATTGTTTCCATAAATTGTACTCCATCTGAAGATTATACTTGAGCATTATGTCTTTTGTTTAGATGCCTGAGAATCATTTGTCATATTTATGATTAATGGATCATCACCATTATCTGACATGAATCTCTTGCCCTATTTCCTGTGCCAGCATTTTAACTCTTGCTTTTAAGCCATATTTAGTACTGGCTGAACATGGTCAAAGAGCAGTACTTCTCTGATTCCTGCTGCTCTGCTGCACTTCAACCATATTCTGAGACCTTCTCTTGCTTATAGTTGAAAACCAGGGCAGGACCTTCACAGTGAATGGTGGGGCTCTGGCAAATAGTTTAGAGCAGAGGGATCTAGGAGTGCATGTACATACTTCCCTGACAGTGGCATCAGAGCTAGATAAGGTGGTCAAGGCTGCTTTTGGCACATTGGCCTTTTCTTCTTGCGTATGGCGTGCACAGCCTAACGTAAGACAACTTGTTCTGTTTGATCTTATGTTTGTGCACGCCAGGTTGATTGCATTCGTCGAAACAGGGTGGACCACGTGAAGGTTGCAATCTCCCACCCCCACATTGGCCTCCATCAGTCAGGGTATCGAGTATAGAGGTTGGGATGTTATGTTACAGTGGTCCTCACACCCTTGTAATGGACTGTTCAAACTACTTCCCTCCGGCAGACGTTACAAGGCCTTCTACGCCCGAACCTCCAGACCCAGGAACAGCTTCATTCCCAGAGCTATAGCGGCTCTGAACCAGCCCTGCGGAGTGCCCCCCACCCCCCCCTGGACTGTCTCCCTCAGATGGTCACGACACACAGACACATCTGCACTTTAGTCTGTTGGAACTGTTTTGACTATTTCACTGCACTTTTTACAATCCATGTTCTCGGGGTATCTAAATCTAAATGTTATTAGTTATTTATGTTATGACATCGGAAGGAAGCTGCATACCAAATCTCGTTGTGCATATGTGCAATGACAAAATTTATTATTATTATTATTATTATTACTACAAGACTAGTGAAGCTACATTTGAAGTATTGTTTAAGAAGGAACTGCAGATGCTAGAAAATCAAAGGTAGACAAAAATGCTGGAGAAACTCAGCGGGTGGAGCGAAGGAAATAGGCAAAGTTATCGGGCCGAAACCCTTCTTCAGACTATTGCCTATTTCCTTCGCTCCATAGATGCTGCCTCACCCGCTGAGTTTCTCCAGCATTTTTGAAGTATTGTGTTCAGTTTTGGTCATCATGGCATAGGAAAGATATTGTTTGGCTGGAAAGGGTGCAGAGAAGATTTGCAAGGATGTTGCCAGGACTCTGAGGGCCCGTGCGAGAGGGAGAGTTTGAGCAGGCCAGGACCATTCCTAGGAGCGTAGGAGGATGAGGGTGAACTTATAGAGATGTATAAGATCATGAGGGGAATAGATAAGGTGAACACATAGAAACATAGGAATTAGGTGCAGGAGTAGGCCATTCGGCCCTTCGAGCCTGTACCGCCATTCAATATGATCATGGCTGATCATCCAACTCAGTATCCCGAACCTGCCTTCTCTCCATACCCCCTGATCCCCTTAGCCACAAGGGCCACATCTAACTCCCTCTTAAATATAACCAATGAACTGGCCTCAACTACCCTCTGCGGCAGAGAGTTCCAGAGATTCACCACTCTCTGTGTGAAAAAAGTTCTCCTCATCTCGGTTTTAAAGGATTTCCCCCTTATCCTTAAGCTGTGACCCCTTGTCCTGGACTTCCCCAACATCGGGAACAATCTTCCTGCATCTAGCCTGTCCAACCCCTTAAGAATTTTGTAAGTTTCTATACGATCCCCTCTCAATCTCCTAAATTCTAGAGAGTATAAACCAAGTCTATCCAGTCTTTCTTCATAAGACAGTCCTGACATCCCAGGAATCAGTCTGGTGAACCGTCTCTGCACTCCCTCTATGGCAATAATGTCCTTCCTCAGATTTGGAGACCAAAACTGTACACAATACTCCAGGTGTGGTCTCACCAAGACCCTGTACAACTGCAGTAGAACCTCCCTGCTCCTATACTCAAATCCTTTTGCTTGGAGATAAGGTGAACACATAGCCTTTTACCCACTGTAGGAAAATCAGGAACCAGAGGACATAGGTTTAAGGTGAGAGGGGAAAGATTTAATAAGAACCTGAGGGGCAACATTTTCACACAAAAGATGGTGGGTATATAGAACAAAGTGCCAGAGGAGGGAGTTGAGGCAGGTGCTATAACAACATTTAAAAAACATTTGGAGAGGTGCATGTATAGGAAAGGTTTACAGGGATATGGGCCAAACACAGGCAAGTGGGACTAGGCATCTTGGTTGGCATGGAAAGTTGGGTCAAACAGTTTGTTTCCATGCTCCATGGATCTTACCAGAATGGTCCCGATTCTGTTTTTTGACACATTGCAATGTAATTATGCATTCTTCCCACAGGATGGCACTGTTTTCCAAATAATCTAACTCCATGCCAACTACTTATCTGCCTGTCTACAATTTGTCAGCAATGTTGGTGCCAGCGCCTTATACTTTGCAGATTCTGCTGTGATTCATGCTTGGTGTGGGCACCTCACCCCTATCCTGATGTTCTTTCTTATTCTCTTGTGTGTAGAGTTATACAGGGTGGAAACAGGCCCTTCGGCTCAACTTGCCCATGCTGACCAACATGCCCCATCTGCACTAGTCCCATCCTCCCCCATTTGGCCCAAATCCCTCTAAACCTATCCTATCTTAAAAGTTGTGACAGTACCTGCATCAGCTATCTTCTCCGGCAGCTCATTCCATATACCTACCACGCTTTGTGTAAAATAAAAAAATTAGGAGGGCACATCATAGAAACATAGAAACATAGAAATTAGGTGCAGGAGTAGGCCATTCGGCCCTTCGAGCCTGCACCGCCATTCAATATGATCATGGCTGATCATCCAACTCAGTATCCCGTACCTGCCTTCTCTCCATACCCCCTGATCCCCTTAGCCACAAGGGCCACATCTAACTCCCTCTTAAATATAGCCAATGAACTGGCCTTGACTACCCTCTGCGGCAGAGAGTTCCAGAGATTCACCACTCTCTGTGTGAAAAAAAGTTCTTCTCATCTCGGTTTTAAAGGATTTCCCCCTTATCCTTAAGCTGTGACCCCTTGTCCTGGATCATCGGAGGACATACACACCATTGAGGATAGATGGGGATCCTGTGGATAGAGTGAGCTGTTTTAAATATCTGGGAGTCCACATCTCTGAGGATATGACATGGTCATCACACGCTGCAGCACTCGTGAGTAAGGCAAGGCAGCGCCTTTACCACCTCAGGAATTTGAGGAAATTCAGAGTGTCTCCGAGGATCCTCCAGTGCTTCTACTCAGCGGCTGTGAAAAGCATCTTGTCCGGAAATATTACCATCTGGTTTGGGAATTGCTCTGCCCAGGACAAGAAGGCTCTGCAGAGAGTAGTGCGTTCGGCCAAACGCACTATGGGAACTTCATTCGCCCCCCTGCAGGAACTATACATCAGGAGGTGCAACTCCAGAGCCAATAAGATCATGGGAGACCCCTTCCACCCCTGCAACGGACTGTTCCAGCTGCTACGGTCAGGCAAACGCCTCCGTTACCATGCTGTGAGAACGGAGAGGTTGAGAAGGAGTTTCTTCCCAGAGGCAATTCGGACTGTAAACTCCTATCTCACCAGGGACTAACATTTACTGTACCACTCTACTGCTTTTTTTTAAATTGCTGTTTTTTCCCTTTTTCCTTCCGCCCACAATATTTAATATGTAAAACAATATGTGATTCTGTTCCATTCTGTTTGTAGTTTGTTTGTTTGTTTGTCTTTTTGCACAAAGTCCGCAAGCATTGCCACTTTTCATTTCACTGCACATCTCGTATGTGTATGTGACAAGTAAACTTGACTTGATGAGCTTCCTATTACAGTAATTCTTACCACTCTCACCTTAAACCAATGTCCTTTTGATTCCCCTACTCTGGATAAAAGACTGTGTTTATTCTATCTATTCCCCTCATGATCTTAAACACTGCTACAAGATCACCCCTCACCCTATGCTCTAAGGAATATAGTCTTAAATATAACCATGTTAACTCTTCACTACAAGACAATGCTGGTGTAACTCAGTGGGTCAGGCAGCATCTTTGGAGAACATGGATTGGTGACTTTTTTGGTCAGTATGAATATGAATAGTTTCTTTATTGTCATTGTAACATGAACCATGTACAACGAAATTAAAAAATGTCAGCCAGTCAGTGCACCATTCAAACATTTCTAAAAGCTAACGATACATACAAGATAAAATATTAAAAGATAAACAACTAAAATAAATATCACGAAAATAGCACGCATAAACACCCAACCCTCCATCCTTCTGTCGATTTCATAGTGTACCACAGTCCCTTAGTATGTCTGGCCCCTCCCTTCTTCAAGTTGATTAAAACCACATTTCAAAAGCTAAGGGTGCCCTTCCTAGTGTCCGCAGTTTCTTCACCCAGGATGTGTTCCACGGGGCATCCCCTTTCACACTCCCAAGTTGATAACCCATTGCAGGGATTTCCTGGGTTACTGATGACCCAAATTACACAAGTCCTACCTTGTGTAAAATCGCCCATATAGTCAATGTATTTCTCAAGTTAGTAATAAAATGTTTTCTGACGATTAATGACTGGATATTGAAACAGGCCTTTGCCCACCTTGCCCATGGCGACCAATATACCTCAACCACACTAGTCATACCCACCTGTATTTGGCCCAAAGATAGACACAAAAAGCTGGAGTAACTCAACGGAATCTCGAGATAAGGAATGGGTAACGTTTCGGGTCGAGCCCCTTCTTCAGACCAGTTAGGGGAAAGGGAAACGAGAGATATAGACGATGATGTAGAGAGATAAAGAACAATGAATTAAAGATATGCAAAAAAGTCACGATGACAAAGGAAACAGGCCATTGTTAGCTGTTTGTTGGGTGAAAATGAGAAGCTGCTGGTCCATATCCCTCTAACCCAAACACATTCTGTACGTGTCCAAATGTTTCTTCCATATTGGGTGAAGGGTTGGTGAATCACAGCTTCACTTGGAGTGTTTGGGCCCCTGGATGGTGGGAAGGGAAGAGATGAATAGAAACATAGAAGTTAGGTGCAGGAGTAGGCCATTCGGCCCTTCGAACCTGCACCGCCATTCAATATGATCATGGCTGATCATCCAACTCAGTATCCCGTACCTGCCTTCTCTCCATACCCTCTGATCCCCTTAGCCACAAGGGCCACATCTAACTCCCTCTTAAATATAGCCAATGAACTGACCTCGACTACCCTCTGTGGCAGAGAGTTCCAGAGATTCACCACGCTCTGTGTGAATGGACAGGTTGCATCTCCACTGGTTGCTGGACATGTACCCTTGGGCAGGGAAGGGAAGGAAGAGTGGAACAAAGAGTCAGGAAGTGAATGTTCCCTGCGTTGTGCAAAAAGGGGATGATGGGACTGGAGATGGGATTACACTGGAGCTATAGAACTTGGACTAAGTTGCCCAGAAAGCGACTATCCCTACTGCTCTACATCGGTGAGACCAAGCACAGGCTTGGCGATCGCTTCGCCCAACACCTCCGCTCAGTTCGTAATAACCAACCTGATCTCCCGGTGGCTCAGCACTTCAACTCCCCCTCCCATTCCGAATCCGACCTTTCTGTCCTGGGCCTCCTCCATGGCCAGAGTGAGGCCCACCACAAATTGGAGGAGCAGCACCTCATATTCCGCTTGGGTAGTTTACACCCCAGCAGTATGCACATTGGCTTCTCCAATTTCAGGTAGTCCTTGCTTTCTCCCTCCTTCCCCTCCCCTCCCCAGCTCTCCCACAAGCCTACCGTCTCTGCCTCTTCCTTTCTTTTTCCCGCCTCCCCCACCCCCCCCGACATCAGTCTGAAGAAGGGTCTCGACCCGAAACGTTGCCTATTTCCTTCTCTCCATAGATGCTGCCTCACCCGCTGAGTTTCTCCAGCTTTTTTGTCTCCCTTCGATTTTTCCAGCATCTGCAGTTCGCTCTTAAATATCCTTACTGCTAGGATAACTGATCTTCCAAATGTAACTCTAGCCTGGTAAGTCCCTTAGTCACCTTTAATTGTCCTGCCATTTGCTCACACAGAATGAATCTCCCCATCGTTCTGTGCTGTTGTCAAAGATATTTTGACAAACCCCAACCACCCCCTCCCCCCCCCACCCCATCCCTCGACCTTGCAATCCCTAATGCTGAGACCTGAATCTGAAACATAGAAATTAGGTGCAGGAGTAGGCCATTCGGCCCTTCGAGCCTGCACCGCCATTCAATATGATCATGGCTGATCATCCAACTCAGTATCCTGTACCTGCCTTCTCTCCATACCCCCTGATCCCTTTAGCCACAAGGGCCACATCTAACTCCCTCTTAAATATAGCCAATGAGCTGGCCTCAACTACCTTCTGTGACAGAATTCCAGAGATTCACCACTCTCTGTGTGAAAAATGTTTTCCTCATCTCGGTCCTAAAAGATTTCCCCCTTATCCTTAAACTATGACCCCTTGTTCTGGAGACAAAGAGGAAACAAATGCACTGCCAACTCTGAGATAGCTGAATCCAGTATTTTTGTGTACAGTGCAGCAATAACAGACAAATGACACCCATCACAGGAAAGTCATGTTACATTAATCCTGACACAATCTAAATCTAGAGACACGACTATGCCCTTTATTAGATTCCACCGTTTGCACGCATTTGTCTTATCCACTCGTGGTGCAGATGCTGGTTTATACCGAAGACACAAAGGCTGCAGTAACTCAGCGGGTCAGGCAGCTTCTCAGGGGAAAAGGAATAGGTTACATTTCTGACCCTTCTTTAGACTTCAGAAGAAGGATCCCTACCTGAACCATCACCTATTCCTTTTCTCCAGCGATGGTGTCTGACCTGCTGAGTTACTCCAGCATTTTGTGTCTATCTTCCTTTCCTTGGCAGCATTTGCCCCACTCATCCCCTCACCTCTCTCTACCAGTCATCTCCCCTCTACTCCATCTGTCTGAAGAAGGGTCCTAACCATATAACCATATAACAATTACAGCACGGAAACAGGCCATCTCGACCCTTCTAGTCCGTGCCGAACACGTATTCTCCCCTAGTCCCATATACCTGCGCTCAGACCATAACCCTCCATTCCCTTCCCATCCATATAACTATCCAATATATTTTAAAATGATAAAAACGAACCTGCCTCCACCACCTTCACTGGAAGCTCATTCCACACAGCTACCACTCTCTGAGTAAAGAAGTTCCCCCTCATGTTACCCCTAAACTTCAGCCTTAATTCTCATGTCATGTCCCCTTGTTTGAATCTTCCCTACTCTCAGTGGGAAAAGCTTTTCCACGTCAACTCTGTAAACGTCTAACCAAAACATCATCTGTCCATTTCCTTCCACAGATGCTGCTTGACTTGAGTTCTTTCAGCAGTTTGCTTTATGAAATGAGTACATTAAAGCTATTTGTACTTCTCCTCTCTGGATGCGTCATGGATACATGATGGAACATTTTGAAATATATTGATTAAACGCCAAATAACCTTGCTCTTTTAGTTAAACATTGATGCAAGTTGACAATGTCTGTATTTCTGCCATTTTGCAAGTCGATTAACTCGTGTCAATAAAATTTAAAATCATAAAACTATATTTTGCAATGATTATAAAGAGGTAAAATATATTTAAAATATATCATTCCTTTTCTCCCCCTTCCTCTTTTATGGAATATGCAAACAATTGTCCTTGGAAAGCTCATTGTTACTGAATTATTGTTAATGTATGTTGTATTAAACCATATAACCATATAACAATTACAGCACGGAAACAGGCCACCTCGGTTCTACAAGTCCGCGCCGAACACTTATTTTCCCCTAGTCCCATCTACCTGCACTCAGACCATAACCCTCCATTCCTTTCCCATCATTGCATATTGTTAATGCAATGGAGTTTTGAGAATTTGAATCGCCCAGCAATTTTCAGTACGTACAGTTTAAGACAAGGATTTAGAACACAGCATGCTGCAAATTACAAGAACATATTTTTAACAAGGCTGAAATCCCACTAAATCTACTGAAAACAATGAACTCTTGATTTAACCTGCATTAATTTTAAGAAAATGAATTTGAAAATATATTTCAAAAAGGAGATTATCATTCACAGAGACATTCTGAGATTCCAAGGCATTCTGCTTATCCTTTCCTACATTTTACCTAAAGCTGGTTTAGTCTTCCTCAGGGTTTTGAAGACACATTATTTTTTTGCTGGCATGGCTGTGGATGGTGTAGATATTGAGATTTAGCATAGCTTCTTAAATTAAAATATTTAATGAATGCAAAGCAGATTAAAACATAAGTGGATAGCAAGAGAAAGAGGCTTAATATACTGCAGTGCTTTGAATGAACAGTACATTGCTCAAATACTTTTAAAGTTCCTAACTCCATAGAAACCTTTCAACAATGACGCTTACTGTGGGAAATGCAAGTCCAATCATATTACCATTAAAAAAAAAACTTGTGGTCTTTTCATCAGGAGCTAGATGGCCATTTCCAATGATATTATCTGGAAGCTCTCTCGACCCTGGAGTCAGAAAGGTGTGAGTTCAAGTTTCACTCTTTAGCACAAGTACTGTATGTAAGTTTCTCCCCAGTGTAGCTCATGGGGCTTGTGGTTCCGATAGAGCTGTCGTCTTTCAGATGTGTTTTTCGAACCAATTTTCCTTTTCCCCGGCATTATTTTCAAATAGTGAGCTAATATTTTTCTCTTCATCAGCTTGGTTTGGGAACAGATCTGTTCATGACAGTAAGAAATTGCAGAGACTTGGAGATGTAGCCTGGTCCATCACACAGACTAGATTTCCCACCATTTACTCCACCCACAGTTAAAGCAGTGTCGGAATAGCAGTCAACATGATCAAAGGTTGTCCCTCCCTGGTCAATCCTTCTCCCTGCTCCCATTTGGCTTGAAACAGCACATCACCAGACTCAGGGACAGCTTCTACTCCTCAACTATTAGGTTTCTAGACCTGTTATAATGGAGCGATTGTTTCTCCTTTGTGTTCAATTTTCTTTATGGTGTATGTCCTTTCTTTACTTCTTCTCTAACTTCTTCCCTAAGGGGCTTTCTTTTCCCAACACTTTCCTGCACCTTCATGTCTCTTGCTCACTTTCCTTACTTCTTTTATTTCTACCTTTTTTAAAGCTCGAAAAACGAAGTGGTACAACATATGTAATAAGATATATCTGATGTGTATTACTGTCATTTACTGTACCAATGTTACAAAATTTTGAGATTTAAAAAATCAAGTCTGCAATTTATCCCATCAGATAAAGCATAACAATAAGTTTAATTTGATACCCAATTCACTTTCATATCTCAAGTAATAAAAAGGTTATGGCCATTTTCATACTCGGAAATTAGCATCTTGTTCCCTATTGATTTTCTATGAACATAACAAAAAAGCTGTGATCGAGGACAGTCAAAAGCCCATAACCTTCTTAAAAATTAAGAGAACTGAATGAAATTTTCAGTTATCATAGATTGAACCATTCTGAAACAAATATAAAATAATCTTACTTGGAGGACCTGAAATTAAAGCATATAATTAGTTAGTTACCCAATTGTAGCTAATTTCAAACTTCAATTACTAGATCTAAACATCTATCCATTTCTTAATAAATGATTAACATTTTTAAATAGCCTAAGTGTCCAAATAATATTCACAAATAATTCACAATAAAACATGATTTTTAAATCTCATTTACATCAATTTATAGGCCAAATGGAAGGAATTTAGTGTTCAATTGCTGTAAATTAAAGTCAATTTAAATCGGCTTTCTACTGGGTTCCTGTGGAACGCGCTGGTTTAGAACGTTCACATTGCGCTGGATTTGTGCCCTCAAATGCCCAGAAAAATACTGCGGGATATAAAGAGCCCAAAATGAACTATTCGCTATAAAACAATTTATATACAGGGTTTTTAAGAAGCCCCTTTTAATGTAAAAATAAGGTACATACCTTTAATTATTTGCTTTATAAAACCCTGGGGCTGCGAGAGATTGCGGGTTGAGAGAGTGATTTTTAAACTATTATAACTATTATACAAGGCCATAAAAACTAATAATACCTTTTGCGACGGGGTCTTTCAGCGATTTTCCGTTAATGATTTACTAGGCTGAACATTTTCGATTGCAACAGCCTAGTAAAAATCGTGTTTTAAACCCGCCCCCTCTACACAGCGCCAAAATCCCGCACACGGCCTGGGGCAGATTCTCAATGACGATTCAGGTAGGTTTTGTAACATACCTATTTACTGTACTTCTAATAAAAATAAATTAAAAACTACAAAACTATTGGGTTTCTGAACAGTCCTTCCATAAGCTATGGTACTGATCAATTTACCTGTACCCCATTGAAGGACATTGGACTTTGTCTATGGAACTGATGTATATAAATGCATTACATTACTGAGAACTATAGTCTGCACTCTATACTGACCTCGCGTTTGCGGTTGCAGCACCTAGACTGTGGAACAGCATCCCTCTTCTCATCAGAACTGGCTCCTTTAAGTCTAGACTTAAAACTTATTTCTATTCACAAGTGTTTCTTGAGGACCTCTGAGGGAGTGCTGTATGTATGTATTTTTGTACGTATTGTTAGATCTATGTACCAGTGTATGTAGCATGTTAGCAGCTGCACTGATGTAAAGCACTTTGGTAAATGAGAGGTATTATTAAATGTGCTATAGAAATCAAATTGACTTGACTTGACTTGACTTGGCACTCTGTATCTTCCCCTTCACTCTATCTAATGCACTCGATCTGTTTGATCTGTTTAGACAGCATGCAAAACAAAGCTTTTCGCTGTACCTCGATACATGTGACAATAGCAATATACCTAAACCTATCTTACTGGGGGAATTTCAAAATAGCCACATTTCTCAGAATACTCATTCACAATGAACAGTAGAAATATTACAGAAAGTATTAATTTCTACCTGCAAAGAATGCAGACCAGCCTGTCAAAGTATCACAAGTTTTACCAAGCATTAGAAACGTGAATTCATAAACTCTTTGACAAGGAATCATTATTGGATATTCTTTGATTATTACTTAAACCTAACCTTACCATAGGGTGAAACTAAATTAGCCGAACAGGCAATTCATGTATTTTTAAGTCATGCTTTCACCACTCTTAGGTTCAAAAGTTCACATTTTAGTAAGATAATCATAATGACCCTGTAAAATGCCAATGCAAATAGCAAATTGATTATTTTTGCTTACGCTGTGCTGATAGTATTAAACAAGCTTGATTATAATTGTGGCTTTATATGAAAGAGAAGAACATACAGTAGAAATGACATCTCCTTCCAAGTATTTACACTGAAGGGTTACTTTGTCATGCAAAGATTCAACCCAGAATATAAGCTAATTCTAATCCTATGCCTCTAGGATATGACTTTCGTGTTGCGGGATAGCAGTCTACACATAAGACCTTTTTCAGAGGGAACCATTGTATCTTTGAATCAATTTAAGGTAAGATACTAAATGAGCGTGGTAGAAATAGTAATATAACTGGGAAAATTATTGTAAACCTTTTAGTACCAATATGTAACGGCTTCATTTAATAGCATAATCATGCAATTCTTTCAAAAGTATGAAGAATTGGTATTTCTATTCTGCCTGTCTTGCTTCCATCCATCTTTAAATCCATAACCACCATTGTGCCATCTAACTGCTTATGAGGCATTAATTCAGAATGAGTACGAACCTTTGCAACTTAGCCACCCACCCCACCCACCCACCCATCAAAGCCGCATGCCTGCCTGCCTAATGTTGCCCACACTGCCTGTCTCCCACTGCCTTCGAAACTCTCACTTGCACCATCACCACCCCTGAGCCTTGACTAAGCCGACAAAGTCCTTGTTGACTTTTCAAGCTGTGTACTTTTGTAAACACGACTATTTGCATTTCAGTTCTTCCCCTTTGACAGTGAAATCTACTGACCTCTGTAGATCCCAAAGCATAAGCATTCAAAGCCTTATAAAAGGGCTTCTGCTTCTTTTGTGTGGCGTGCACAGACTAAAGTTGTTGGACAACTTGTTCTATTTGATCTTCCGTTTGTGCACGTCGAGTTGATTGCATTAATCGAAACAGGGCGGACCACGTGAAGGTTGCAATCTTCCACCCCATAAAAGGGCGAATTTTGTTTTTCCCACCTCTCCACAATTTCCCAAGCCCATTGGCCTTTTCTTTCAACCAAGCCCTAGCTCTTACATGCACCATCATACATCACCTTGCCTTTGTGTACATTCCTCCAGCACCGCAAATCCTTCCCTGACACCTCAATCATTTTTCTCCTCAGAACCCTCTTTTCCAACCCCATCTTTGGTTTCCTCCCATATTGTTTTTATCCATTGGTTTCAGAAGGACTTTGTGATTTTTGTTTGTCTATTAGGCATTCAATGTGCAAGTTGTTGTTAAGGAAGCGGATTGGTAATTATAGTAGTTACGTAAGATTGGACAGTGGGGAATGAATGTCCCTTCTTCAAAATCAACTTCACATTTTTTCCGGGCGGATTTCCAGAGGATTGCCAGAGCCCAGTGCACCATCGTCATCAAACTGCCATGGAATTAGAGCCAACATTGGAGCTGACCAGCGTTGATGTGGCCTTGCATTGTTGAGGCTGACCTCAATCTGAGGCTCAGTTAAGTGTTGGCACCAGGTTCAGGATTGAGCTGAGCTGATCCAACTATCCTAAATTGTGCAGTTATTCCAACCATAGAAAACTTATTTTCACATTGGGAAAGGATTTGGTATGGGAATATGTAATATGATAACTAATCTTCTTATGTGCTTAGTAATCCAATAGCTATCACACACTCACCACACGCACACGAGAGAGATATGGGGGTGGGGGGGTGGTGGTGGTACTGCTTGTTTTGGGTTAATATTTGATTGTATTTGTGGACTTTGCAATGGTATGTGGAGTAAGCAATTTGTCCAGTAGGTAAAAACTGTGAGCAAATTAAACAAGTTTGCTCATTCGAGATAGCAATTGGCAAAGTTGGCAACTAAAATAGCTTATTTTTCAATGTGGTCAATTTGCATTCTATCATCTAAATTAGTGATTTGCAAGTAAAATAACCCATCTTTGTGTCATAATTTTCTATTAGAATTTAACGACAAACTATTGTAAGCTCTACATGAACCGACGGTGTTATTTATACTCGTGCATCTGAGCAAACAGCTCGCTAAAACAAATAGTAACATTTTGATGAATGCATTTTTAGTGTTCTGTGTCATCTAGACATAAATAGTCCAAATGAACTCAATAATTAAAATAAATTTGACCGGGTCAATCTGCAATTCCACTCCAGTGCAAGAACCATGTCTCCATAGCGAGACGATCTTGGTATTATCATTTGGCATGGCAATTGAAAGAGTCAAGCACCATACTTACTGGAACCACATGGTCCTTTAATGAATGCTCCAGCCAGATACGTCCCTTGGAATGGCCTCCACTCTTATACAAAGTCCAATCAAATAGCTAGACCATTGGCATCTGTCCAAGCCGGGTTGGAAATCGGACACATCAAGTTTCTTTAACCCTTTTCTCCAGGTTCCTGGATGAAGATTGTAGATGGTTTATGCATGCAACCTATAATGTAGCTACCTCATCACCATTAACACGCCCCATCATATCAGTATAACTATGATATCCTCCCCTTGCTTCCTCCCATTTTGATCCCGGTATGCCTGTAGGCTGGATGCAACCAGTGCTGGGACGTGTGTACCATGTGCTTTAATAAAGGCTTTAGTAAAGGTTACAGTGTGTCAGACCAAGCACCTTTACACCCGTATCCAGCTTAGCAGAGAATGGCTTGTTGTTCACCGTAATGAGCACAGAAGGATCGGGGAGGCAAGATCGGCTGTGAAGGACTGTGTAAACACTTGCCTCTCCCATGGAACTGGAGGCGTGGGTTCGAATCCCACTTCTGACACCATGTAAAGGTGCTTAGTCTGACACACTGTAACCTTTACTAAAGCGTTTATTAAAGCACATGGTACACGCGTCCCAGCACTGGCTGCATCCAGCCTACAGGCATACCGGGACCAAAATGGGAGGAAGCAAGGGGAGGATATCGTAGTTATACTGATATGATGGGGTGTGTTAATGGTGATGAGGTAGCTACATTATAGGTTGCATGCATAAACCATCTACAAAGATAATCTCGAAATAAGTAACTTCGAGCTTGTATAGCATTGCACAGCAGAAATGGATACATACTTCCCGCGAGTCCTTGGAAGCTTGAAGGAGAGGTCAAAATCGACTTAAGAAGAAAGCTTTTGACACAATATAATTTATACTCGCACTCATTGTTCTTCCATAGTTGGAGAGGATCATTTTTCTGATTGTTTTAAGAACTTGTTTTAAGTTGGAAAGAGTGCAGAGAAGATTGACGAGGATGGTGCCAGGACTTGAGGGCCTGACCCATAGGGAGAGGTTGGCCAGGGCAGGATTCTATTTGTTAGAGAGCAGGAGGCTGAATGGTGATCACAGAGTCCATTATGCAGAGTAAGAGGATCAAGAAGCAGAGGACATGGGTTTAAGGTGTGTGGGGAAGGATTTAATAGGAACCTGAGGGACAACTTTTTCACACAGAGGGTGGTTGGTATATGTAATGAGCTGCCAGAGGGGGTCGTGGAAGCAGGTACTATAACAACATTTAAAAGACACTTGGACAGGTACATGGGTAGGAATGTTTTAGGGGATATGGGCAGGTGGGACCAGTGTAGATGGGCCATCTTGGTCAGCATGGGCAAGTTGGGCTGAAAGGCCTGTTTCCATGCTGTATGACTCGATGAGTCTATGACTCAAACCCACCCTGGGAAAACTATGGAGTTTTCCGTCACAGGAACAGGCCCTTCAGCCCACCATGTCCATGCCAGCCATCAAGTACCTATCCTAATTCAATTTACCAGCATTGGCTCTGTAATCCTCTGTGCCTCAGTGATACGTATTCAGTGGAACACTGAGGAAGGGTTTCAACCCGAAACGTCTACCTGTTCCTTCTATCGAGAAATGCTACCTGTTACTCCAGCATTTCATGTTTATCTTCAATTGAATACTAGTTGAATGTTGTGGGCGAATCTGTCTCCACTATTCCCTTGGGCAATATGCTCCAGATTCCAACCACTCTCTGGGAAAGAAAGTTCTTCAAGATCCCTCTAAGCTTCTCACCACTTATCCTAAACTAGTGCTCTCTAGTTTTAAACACCTCCACCAAGGAAAATAAAATCCTCTGCTATCTATCCAATCTTTGCCCGCATAAGTGGTTCATAAGGTAACACTTTATCCCACAACCCTTGACCGAGGTGAATTTTCTGATTATCCCTGAAAGATAAATTCTCATTGCCGACTGTGGTTCAACTATACTCAGAATACTTTTTCTTACCCGTAGCACAAGACTGAATTCATGAACAAATGTAGTCAGGTGCATGTTGATGTACTTCTTTGCACAAACCTATTATTGAAAATCAATTGTAGAGGGATTTACAAACCACTGCTACCCACGCCACTTGCTGATCGATATAGGAATTAATCCAGGGTGTTAGGGCGGATTTCCTATATGGAGGACGCCTGTGCGTGACTTTGTTTAACGTGGGGAGACTGGAGCACAGACAACCACCACACGGTCCTTGACAGATCTGGGTCAGGATCCAGTGGCATGAAGTCCAAGACGACCGGAGATCCTTTTCTGCCGCAGCCTTCATCCGCCTTCCCAGCCGTTGTGACGCTCCACTAAAGTCAGCCATCGTCCTCCGCCTGTTCCACCGTTGAGGTGTTGGTTGGACTGCTCTTTGTCAGAGACCTCCCCCTCGACCTTACCGCCATGGGTGGCCCTACCAGGAGCGTAGCTCCAGACGGCATCGCTCTCAGGATCTCAGGACCACACAAGCTTCTCCACCATGACAAGATGACAATCCACGGAGCAGTGTTGTAATCTAAGCAGTTCGGGTATCATTCTAGAGTAAATTCCTCAATTTAACATTAAAAGGGAATTTGTGTGAAATACTCAGAGACTTGATAAGACATCATATTTAAATCAATCAATTTTCACCAGAAGCTGATGTTTTTCTAGATAAGTCAATGGGTATTTTTAAGGCAGAGATAGATAGATTCTTGATTAGTACGGGTGTCAGGGGTTATGGGGAGAAGGCAGGAGATTGGGGTTAGGAGGGAGAGGTAGAATGGCTTAATTCTGCTCCTATCTACATGAACTTATAAGAGTCAATTTTCTAAGTGAACGATTTGAAGTATTACAAAGTCTCCTAAATGTTTAACGCAGTCATTAGCAGTAGGTTTATACCAGTGTTCATGTCTATTTGATCTTCTCCCACCCTTCATTTAATTCTGCCAATATACCTCATATTCTTGTTCAGTCTGAAGAAGGGTTTCGACCCGAACCGTTGCCTATTTCCTTCGCTCCATAGATGCTGCTGCACCCGCTGAGTTTCTCCAGCATTTTTGTGTATCTCATATTCTTCCTCTCCCCATGCATTTTCAGTGTTGTCATTTGCAATAATTTAGTGGGACACAAAGTATTTAAAATTATGTTACAGAGTAGATTACTGATGATACTAAACTTGTGATTATTGGGTTACAACGAGGACAATGCATTCTGATCAGTTACTAGTTGCTGAAATGTAACTGAGTGTTGGTGATAGTGTACAGCTATCGCCTGGGGTTGACTTGCTGGGCATCAATATTTTTCCTATTTTTCTGACTGCAGTGGTGCTGCTCACCCATACACAGAATAGTAAGTGTACCCAGCAACCTTCCTGCTACTTTCTTCCCTCTGAGTTCACAATCCACAAGTCTAACCTGTCTCACACCTTCGCGGGAGTTTCGATCGCCCCGACGCGGAAGTTTCGACCGCCCCGATGCATGGTTCGACTGCTCTGACCGTGGGAGAATAAAGGGGAAGAAGTTGGACTTTTTAATTGCCTTCCATCACAGTGGGGAATGTGGGGAATCCGCTGTGGTGGATGTTTATGTTAATGTTGATGTAGTTGTGTGTCTTGTTGCTTTTTTTTCTTCATATGGCTGTACGGTAATTCACAGATCACTGTACCTTAATTGGTACATGTGACAATAAAAGACCTTTGAAACCTTTGAAACCTTCTGTTCTTATCTATGGCCATTGTCCAACCATTTTCTTATCAGAAAACCCACTTGCCTACATCAACCTTTTACCTACCACGGCCTCCGTTTTTCCTGCTGTTTCTCCCCTCCTACAATCCGTCTGAAGAAGGGTCTCGATCTGAAACGTTGCCTATCCATGTTCGCCAGAGATGCTGCCTGACTTGCTTAGTTTCTCCAGCACTGTGTCCTTTAGGTATGACACAAACTTACTTTCTTATTACATGTTGACTCCCAAAAGGGCAATCCTTTTCTCCCCTTTGTGTTTCCCTGTACCATTGTAATGTATTCCCGCACACGTGTCATCCACTCCCCTTCGATTATTTTTGCCACTTAACAACACTTAGCAGTAACTTACAGTGGCCATTGAACCCACCAGGATGTGGGAGAAACCAGAGCACCCGGAGAAACCCATTTTGTCACAAGCAGGACGTCCAAAATCCAGCCAGGCAGTACCCAGGGTTAGGATTGAATCGGGGGCTCAGGAGCTGGGAGGAAACAGTACTGCTGGTTGTACTACTGAACTATTTCCAGTTTGTTAATGAATCTGGAATGGTGGGGCCATGCTTCTGAAGGCAAAGGTCAAGTGGAAAAGAAGAGTCTTAGGACGATTTGAGTGGTCCATGATGTTCCATCTAAGGGCTCAATGCACCAAAGGCTCAGGCAGGTAGAGAAGCTGAATAACAAACGGACCTTGCTTATGAGAGTTTGAACCTTGGGTGAGTGACTAGCGAGTGGAGCAGGCAGCTAGTGCAGAGGCAGAAACTCTCTCACTACCTTCTTGATTAGTACGGGTGTCAGAGGTTATGGGGAGAAAGCAGGAGAAAGGAGTTAGGAGGGGGAAATAGATCGGCCATGACTGAATGGCAGAATAGACATTATGGGCTGAATGGCCCAATTCTGCTCCTATCTCATGATCTCATTAACCCAAATTAAGATCTGGCTCTTTCTCCTCAATTGATGAGCAGCCAAGTCATTGGCTCCTTCATTACTGATCTGCTTGCCCATTGGACTCTCTCACTACCAATCTTCCAACTCATTGGACTCCCTCGTTACCAATCCGTCAACTCACCCAGCTGCCATGACTACAGACCGGGGAGGACTCCCCTCCCTGACTGCTATCTCAGTTACCCTACTATTAATTCATATCATCAACCCATACACCATCCCTACCACACTCAATCCCACCTTCATGTTACAGGCCAACCTCTCCCACATTCCTCCCCTCATCCTAACCACCGCCACCTACACTTCTCTCACTTCTCCCTCCTCCACTTAACCTGCTGATCCAATACTAGATCTTACTGACTGTTCACTCCACGTGTGAGCCAAGGGCAGAGTATCTCTGTGCACTGAGGTCCCATTCTTTGGCAGGGCTTTGCTTGCTTTCAATCCATGGGCTCCACAAACAATATTTATTGACCTGTCACTGTGCTCAGTAACCTTCCTTTACTGGAACTATATAATAGTCAACGCTGAACTCTGAACTAAACGCTTTTCAGATTATAATTATGTTTGCAGCTCAATTTCTTTTTACATTTTAAGCTGGCTTGACATATTAGCCATGTAAGAACTTGAGCTTGTGTTTATTCCTTTTAAACAACTTATCCTCTTATTTAAGGTAGACACAAAATGCTGGAGTAACTCAGCGGATCAGACTGCATCTCTGGAGAGAAGGAATGGGTGACGTTTCGGGTCCAGACCTTTCTTCAGACCTATCCGCTTATTTGTCTGAAGACAATATATCCTCTTATAGAGTCTCAAGAAGGGCCCCAACCCGAAATGTCACCTATCCATGTTCTACAGAAATGCTGCTTGACTCACTAAGTTACACCAGCATCTGCAATTTCAAGTTTCAATATGCTCTTAGTTGTCAATTTGCAGAGGCCCAGGAGCCGTTACAGAGGGAGGAGCGACGTCCGAGCGGTGAGTGTAAAACCCATCGCGGGGCTTGTTTCAACAGAGGCCCTGGAGCCGTTACAGAGGGAGGAGGAGCCAACATCTGCAACGTTCCATTCGCAGATCACACTTCAAATTAAGTGGGCTTGAGAAAGCCGCTGATTGGTCAAACGGACTAGAGGAAGCAGCTGATTGGCTTGTATCCCGGGTAAGGCTTTATTGTATTTGGATAAGGGGGAGAATGAGGGCCAGGGCAGTTTACTGTTCTGGATGTCAGATGTGGGAGGTCATGGAGTCTGAGTGCCCTCCAGACGTCCACATCTGCGCCAGGTGCGTCGAGATGGGACTCCTAAGGGACCGTGTTAGGAACCTGGAGCAGCAACTCGATGACCTCTGTCTGGTCAGGGAGAGCGAGGAGGTCATAGAAAGGAGTTACAGGGAGGTGGTCGCTCCAAGACCACGGGAGACAGAAAACTGGGTCACAGTTAGGAAGGGCAACGGGCAGAGGCAGGGACTGGTGAGTACCCCGGTGCCTGTACACCTTGAAAATAAGTACTCATGTTTGAGTAAGGGTGGGGGAGACAGCCTACCTGGGGGCAGCGACAGCGGCCGGGCCTCTGGCACAAAGACCGGTCCGGTTGCTCAGAAGGGTAAGGAAAAGAAGAGGAGGGCAATTGTAATAGGGGACTCTATAGTCAGGGGATCGGATAGGCGATTCTGTGGACGCAGCCAGGAGACCCGGATGGTAGTTTGCCTCCCTGGGGCCAGGGTCAGGGATGTGTCTGAACGTGTCCAAGATATCCTGAAATGAAAGGAGGGAGAGGAGCCTGAGGTTATGGTGCATATAGGTACCAACGACATAGGTAAAAAAGAGAAGAGGTCCTGAAAGAAGAATTTAGGGAGTTAGGTAGAGAGTTGACTGCAAAGGTAACAATCTCAGGATTACTGCCTGTGCCACGCGACAGTGAGAGTAGGAATGGAGCGAGGTGGAGGATAAATGCGTGGATGAGGGACTGGTGCAGTGGGTATGGATTCAAGTTTCTGGATCATTGGGACCTCTTTTGGGGAAGGTGCGACCTGTACAGAAAGGATGGGTTGCACTTGAACACCAGGGGGACCAATATCCTGATGGGGATATTTGCAAAGGCTACTGGGGAGACTTTAAACTAGAACGGTTGGGGGGAGGGACTCAAATAGGGAAAGCTAGCAGTCAGTGTGGGAGGCAAAAGGTGGAGGTGTTGCATTGCTTGTCAGGGAAGACATTACAACAGTGCTTTGGCAGGATAGATTAGAGGGCTCGTCTAGAGAGGCTATTTGGGTGGAACTGAGAAATGGGAAAGGGGTAGCAACACTTATAGGGGTGTATTATAGACCGCCAAATGGGGAGCGAGTATTGGAAGAGCAAATATGTAAGGAGATCGCAGATATTAGTAGTAAGCACAAGGTAGTGATTGTGGGAGATTTCAACTTTCCACACATAGACTGGGAAACACATTCTGTAAATGGGCTGGATGGTTTGGTGTTTGTAAAATGTGTGCAGGATAGTATTTTGCAGCAATACATAGAGGTACCTACTAGAGAAGGGGCGGTGCTGGACCTTCTGTTAGGAAATGAGACAGGTCAGGTGGCAGAGGTATGCGTTGGGGAACAGTTCGGGTCCAGTGATCACAATACCATTAGTTTCAATATAAATATGGAGAGGATCAGAACTGGACCTAGGGTTGAGATTTTTGCTTGTAGAAAGGCTAACTTTGAGGAGATGCGAAAGGATTTAAAAGGAGTGAACTGGGACATTTTGTTTTATGGGAAAGATGTGGAAGCGAAATGGAGGACATTTAAAGGTGAAATTTTAAGAGTACAGAATCTTTATGTCCCTGTTCGGTTGAAAGGAAATAGTAAAAATTGGAAAGAGCCCTGGTTTTCAAGGGAAATTGGACACGGTTCAGAAAAAGAGAGAGATCTACAATAATTATAGGCAGCGTGGAGAAAATGAGGTGCTTGAGGAGTATAAAGAATGTAAAAAGAATCTTAATAAAGAAATTAGAAAAGCTAAAAGAAGATATGAGGTTGCTTTGGCAAGTAAGGTGAAAGTAAATCCAAAGGGTTTCTACAGCTATATTAATAGCAAAAGGATAACTAGGGATAAAATTGGTCCATTATACAGTCAGAGTGGACAGCTATCTGAAGAGCCAAAAGAGATGGGGGAGATATTGAACAATTTATTTTCCTCAGTATTCACCAAGGAGAAGGATATTGAATTATGTGAGGTAAGGGAAACAAGTAGAGTCGCTATGGAAACTATGAGATTCAAAGAAGAGGAAGTACTGACACTTTTGAAAAATATAACAGTGGATAAGTCTCCAGGTCCGGACAGGATATTCACTAGGACATTGAGGGAAGTTAGTGTAGAAATAGCAGGGACTATGACAAAAATATTTCAAATGTCATTAGAAACGGGAATAGTGCCGGAGGATTGGCGTACTTCGCATATTGTTCCATTGTTTAAAAAGGGTTCTAAGAGTAAACCTAGCAATTATAAACCTGTTAGTTTGACGTCAGTGGTGGGCAAATTAACGGAAAGGATACTTAGAGATAATATATATATAAGCATCTGGATAAACCGGGTCTGATTAGGAACAGTCAACATGGATTTGTGCCTGGAAGGTCATGTTTGACTAACCTTCTATAATTTTTTGAAGAGGTTACTCGGGAAATTGATGAGGATAAAGCAGTGGATGTTGTCTATATGGACTTCAGTAAGGCCTTTGACAAGGTTCCTCATGGAAGGTTGGTTAAGAAGGTTCAATTGTTGGGTATTAATGGTGGACTAGCAAGATGGATTCAACAGTGGCTGAATGGGAGATGCCAGAGAGTAATGGTGGATGGCTGTTTGTCAGGTTGGAGGCCAGTGACTAGTGGGGTTCCACAGGGATCTGTGTTGGGTCCACTGTTGTTTGTCATGTACATCAATGATCTGGATGATGGTGTGATAAATTGGATTAGTAAATATGCAGATGATACAAAGATAGGTGGTGTTGTGGATAATGAAGTAGATTTTCAAAGTCTACAGAGAGATTTATGCCAGTTGGAAGAGTGGGCTGAAAGATGGCAGATGGAATTTAATGCTGATAAGTGTGAGGTGCTACATCTTGGCAGGACAAATCAAAATAGGACGTACATGGTAAATGGTAGGGAATTGAAGAATGCAGTTGAACAGAGGGATCTGGGAATAACTGTGCACAGTTCCCTGAAAGTGGAATCTCATGTAGATAGGGTGGTAAAGAAAGCTTTTGGTGTGCTGGCCTTTATAAATCAGAGCATTGAGTATAGAAGTTGGGATGTAATGTTAAAATTGTACAAGGCATTGGTGAGGCCAATTCTGGAGTATGGTGTACAATTTTGGTCGCCTAATTATAGGAAGGATGTCAACAAAATAGAGAGAGTACAGAGGAGATTTACTAGAATGTTGCCTGGGTTTCAGCAACTAAGTTACAGAGGAAGGTTGAACAAGTTAGGTCTTTATTCTTTGGAGCGCAGAAGATTAAGGGGGGACTTGATAGAGGTCTTTAAAATGATGAGAGGGATAGACAGAGTTGCTGTGGATAAGCTTTTCCCACTGAGAATAGGGAAGATTCAAACAAGGGGACATGACTTGAGAATTAAGGGACAGAAGTTTAGGGGTAACATGAGGGGGAACCTCTTTACTCAGAGAGTGGTGGCTGTGTGGAATGAGCTTCCAGTGAAGGTGGTGGAGGCAGTTTCGATTTTATCATTTAAAAATAAATTGGATAGTTATATGGACGGGAAAGGAATGGAGGGTTATGGTCTGAGCGCAGGTGTATGGGACTAGGGGAGAATACGTGTTCGGCATGGACTAGAAGGGCCGAGATGGACTGTTTCCGTTCTGTAATTGTTATATGGTTATATGGTTATACATGACAGTTAATTTAGCAATCTCAAGGGAAATCGGTTTTCATATCCCGAACTTTGCAGTGTAACACAGGGATTCACAATCTTTGTTGATCACTTAAATGAAAATATTGAGGCTTCTGGTTAGATAGCGTTCTACCTCAGTAAATAAATGATTTGTTCCCCACCAGTCGTTATACAATAGAAGAAAAACACAAAATGTTGGTGTAACTCAGCAGGACATGCAGCATCTCTGGACAGAAGGAATGGGTGACATTTCGCGTTGAGACCCTTCTTCAAACCAGCCTCTGCAGTTCATTCCTATAGACTGTGACTGTGACAGAGTGAAGGATAGTTTCGCTGGGTCAGCCAGCAGCACTAACTATCTATGCAAGTACTTTGTTGCTGAGAAATGGTTGCAAAGAAGGCTGGAAACTGTGGATCAGTAAAACTAATAACTGCGGTAGATAAGTCCCTAATGGGGATCGATTGTGAGGAATAAGACATACTTACTTACTTACTTACTTACTTAATTAATTTATAGCACATGTTAAAAAATACAAACACAAATAAACTTGTAAGCAACAAAAAAAGAAAATAAAACACAAAAGAAAACAAACAAATATGTAACTCAAATAATACAAATAATATTGTTCATGTTCAAAAGGGGTAAGGAGGTTTGAAAACTTTTCTGGTCCTCTACCCACTCTTATTTTCTATACATTTTCATGGAAAAACAAAATAATGGGAACAAATGGACCCAAAATCTGTTGAACAGTCCACAAACAAGAAATAACCAAACAGAAAAGAAAATCACTGGTCCAGCTCATAACCATTCAATCTTGTGTTTCTGAAGAGTGTTTTTAGTTCGAATAGAGTCTTACATTTTTTCAGCTCATCATGGCAGTTATTCCAGACACTAACACCCTTTGCTGTAACACAATGGAGTTTTGCATTAGTTCTTATTGCCGGTTTTTCGAATATATAGGTTCCTCTCAGATTGTGTTTGCTTTCTCTCCGTTGGAACAACCCCTGGATATTACAAGGCAATTGCTGATTAGCTGCTTTGAACATAATTTGGATAGTTTTATAATCTGTCAGATCTTGAAATTTTAATGTTTTTAGTCTGATAAATAATGGTTTTGTTGAGTGTCTGTAGGTGGTTTTATGTATAATTCATATTGCTCTTTTTTGGAGGATGAAGATTGGATGTGTATTGTTTTGTATGTGTTCCCCCATACGTCCACACAGTAGATCATGTATGGGAGTATGAGGGAGCAGTACAACATATACAGGGAGGCTTGATTTAGTAGGTCTCTGGCTTTATTCAGTATTGCAATTGATTTAGATATGTTGGCTTTAATATATATATATATATACATTCATGCGTTTGTAAAGACAAGGTTGATTAGAGATGTTTAGCGTGGCTTTGTGCCTGGGAGATCGTGTCTTACAAATTTGATTGAGTTTTTCCATAGTAACCAAGTAGGTGAATAAGGCCAAAACAATATATATATATTTAGTCTAGTATGTATATATATATATATATATATATATATATATATATATATATATATATATATATATATATATATATATATATATATATATATATATATATATATATATATATATATATACACTAGACTAAGTGGGACCCGTTGGGTCCCATGTCCACACGGGAGGGCTGGTTCCCCATCGTAATATTTCACCTCTCACCCAATTCCAATATTGGTGGCCAGTGGGGGGGCGGGGGGGGGGGGGGGGGGGGGCAGCTTTCTGGAGAGCTAGTATGGGTGTTGTGGGCTGAAGGGACCAGTTTTCAGAGGGCTAGTGTAGACATTGTGGGCCAAATGGATTCTTGGGCTGGCAGCTCAGTCACTCAGGCCTGGTGGGCTGGCGGCTCAGTCACTCAGGTCTGGTTCAGATTCAGATTCAGATTCAGATTCAGATTCAGATTCAATTTTAATTGTCATTGTCAGTGTACAGTACAGAGACAACGAAATGCATTTAGCATCTCCCTTGAAGAGCGACATAGCAAACGATTTGAATAAAAAATAAGTAATAAGTGTCCGGGGGGGGGGGGGGGGGGGGGGGGGGGGGGGGGGGGGGGGGGGGGGGATTGGCAGTCACTGAGGTACGTTGTTTAGTAGAGTGACAGCCGCCGGAAAGAAGCTGTTCCTCGACCTGCTGGTTCGGCAACGGAGAGACCTGTAGCGCCTCCCGGATGGTAGGAGGGTAAACAGTCCATGGTTGGGGTGAGAGCAGTCCTTGGCGATGCTGAGCGCCCTCCGCAGACAGCGCTTGCTTTGGACAGACTCAATGGAGGGGAGCGTGGAACCGGTGATGCGTTGGGCAATTTTCACCACCCTCTGCAGTGCCTTCCGGTCGGAGACAGAGCAGTTGCCATACCATACTGTGATGCAGTTGGTAAGGATGCTCTCGATGGTGCAGCGGTAGAAGTTCACCAGGATTTGAGGAGACAGATGGACCTTCTTCAGTCTCCTCAGGAAGAAGAGACGCTGATGAGCCTTCTTGATCAGAGTAGAGGTATTGTGGGTCCAAGAGAGGTCATCGGAGATGTTGACTCCCAGGAACCTGAAGCTAGAAACACGTTCCACCTCCATCCCGTTAATGTGGATGGGGGTGTGCGTGCCACCTCTGGACTTCCTGAAGTCTACAATGAGCTCCTTGGTCTTCTTGGAGTTAAGGGCCAGGTTGTTGTCAGCGCACCATGCTGCTAAGTGCTGGACCTCCTCCCTGTAGGCCAGCTCATCGTTGTTGCTGATGAGGCCAATCACCGTTGTATCATCTGCATACTTGATGATGGTGTTAGTACCATGTACAGGTGTGCAGTCATAGGTGAAGAGGGAGTAGAGGAGGGGGCTCAGCACACAGCCCTGAGGGACGCCGGTGTTCAGGGTGAGGGTTGAAGAGGTGTGCTTGTCTAACCTCACAGACTGGGGTCTGTTGGTTAGAAAGTCCAGTATCCAGTTGCAGAGGGAGGGGTCGATGCCCAGGTTACCGAGTTTGGTGATCAGTTTTGATGGAATAATGGTGTTGAATGCTGAGCTGTAATCGATGAACAGCATTCTTACATAAGTGGTGGGCTGGCAGCTCAGAAATTACCAGACATTTTGCCCACAACACGTGAGAGACTCTGTGAGAGAGAAGGGGGAGAGGGTGGAGAATCAATTTTAGACATTTTTCATCTTTTTCTGCAGATCACAGCAATGAAGGAGGAACGTCTAACCTGGCCTGGATCTCACAGGGAGTCAATGAAGGGAGGGAGAAAAATACTGGGGTGAGGTTTAATACGTGCAGGGGGAATTCTTACTGATGGGCCAAAGGGACTCCTCCTGTGCTAGTACAGGCCTGATTGGCCGAAAGTACTCTTTAAAAAAAAAAATCTGAGTGAAATCTCAATGAAAGGCACTTTTTCTGGACTTCTGGCCTGGCTCGGGCCTTTTGAGCCAAAATGCTCTTGCTGGGCTAATACGGGCATTTTGGGCAAAAGGGACTGGTATCTTGGCTAATAGGGGCCTTGTGGGCCGAAATTAGTGGTTTCAGGCAGGCCAAACAACTCATTTCATTTCCATTACCATTTCAGTTTCAAGTACCGGGCAGGTCAAACAACTCTTTTCATTTTCATTTCATTTCCATTGCCATTTCAATTTCAAGCACAGGGCAGGCCAAACAACACATTTCATTTTCATTTCCATTTCATTTCCATTGCCATGTCAGTTGCAAGCACAGGGTAGGCCAAACAACTCATTTCATTTTCGCTTCCATGTCATTGCCATTGCCATTTCAGTTTCAAGCACAGGGCAGGCCAAACAACTCATTTTATTTTCATTAAGGGCTAACAAATCATTTATTGCAAGTACATTGCAGACTCACAGTTCAGTTGACTCACAGTTCAGTTGACTCACAGTTCAGTTGACTCTCCCTCACAATCTTCCAGAGTGACTGACTAACGTCCAGGCATCCGGGGTTTTATAGTCCTGCCCACCCCCATCCCCCAGGAAGGGGCGTTACCTTCATCGTGGTGATTGACCAGCGAGAGGACCAATCAGCTGATATCAAGATTTTTTTAAACATTCATACCTTTTTTTTTTCATCGATCAGAAAAATCCTCGGGGCTGCTGCAGAGGAGGAGGGCTGTGTGAGTAAGATGGCCAAAAATCAAAAGGGTAGCATGTTTTCTAAAATCAATATACAGCACAGACAGGAAGTGGTCAATACGAGACTATTAGTTATATACAGTGCATTCATAAAGTATTCGGACCCCTTCACTTTTTCCACATTTTGTTACATCACAGCCTTATTCTAAAATGGATTAAATTCAAATTTGTTTATCATCCATGTGCACACAATACCCCATAATGAAAAAGCAAACACAAGTGTTTAGATATTTTTGTAAAGTAGTTATGTTACATTTACATAAGTATTCAGACCCTTCACTCAGTACTTTGTTGAGGCACCTTTGGCAGCGATTACAGCTCAAGTCTTCTTGGGTATGATGCTACAAGATTGGCACACCATTATTTGGGTAATTTCTCCCATTCTTCTCTGCAGATCCTCTCAAGCTCTGTCAGGTTGGTTGGGGAGCGTCGATGCACAGCTATTTTCAGGTCCCACCAGAGATGTTCGATCGGGTTCAAGCCGGGCCCTGGCTGGGCCACTCAAGGACATTCACAGACTTGTCATGAAGCCACTCCTGTGTTGTATTGGCTGTGTGCTTAGGGTCGTTGTCCTGTTGGAAGGAGAACCTCTGCCCCAGTCTGAGGTCCTGAATGCTCAGGAGCAGGTTTTTATCAAGGATCTCACTGCACTTTGCTCCGTTCATCTTTCCCTCAATCGTGACTAGTCTTCCAGTTCCTGCCGCTGAAAAACATCCCCACAGCATGATTCTGCCACCACCATGCTTCACTGTAGGTATGGTATTGGCCAGGTGATGAGCGGTACCTGGTTTATTCCAGACGTGACACTTGGCATTCAGGCCAAAGAGTTCAATCTTGGTTTCATCTGACCAGAGAATCTTGTTAAGGAGCCTTTTGGCAAACTCCAAATGGGCTGTCATGTGCCTTTTATTGAGGAGTGGCTTCCGTCTGGCCACTCTACCATAAAGGCCTGATTGGTGGAGTGTTGCAGATATGGTTGTCCTTCTGGAATTTTCTCCCATCTCCACAGAGGAACACTGGAGCTCTGTCAGAGTGACCATCGGGTTCTTGGTCACCTCCCTGACCACGGCCCATTTCTCTCGATTGATCAGTTTGGCCGGGTGGCCAGCTCTAAGAATAGACGGGGTGGTTTCAAAGTTCTTCCATTTAAGAATGACGGAGGCCACTGTGCTCTTCGGGACCTGCAATGCTGTAGAAATTGTTTTATGCCCTTCCCCAGATCTGTGTCTTGACACAATCCTGTCTCAGAGATCTACGGACAATTCCTTCGTCTTCACCGCTTGGTTTTTGCTCTGACATGCACTGTCAACTGCGGGACCTTATATAGACAGGTGTGTGCCTATCCAAATCATGTCCAATCAATTCAATTGACCACTTGTGGACTCCAATCCACTTGTAGAAACATCTCAAGGATAAACAATGGAAACAGGATGCACCGAAGCTCAGTTCTGAGTGTCACAGCAAAGGGTCTGAATACTTTTGTAAATGTGATATTTCAATTATTTATTTTTAATCACTTTGCAAATATTTCTAAACACCTGTTTTTGCTTTTACATTATGAGGTATTGTGTGTAGATTGATGATAAAACAAATGAATTTAATCCACTTTAGAATAAGGCTGTAACGTAACAAAATGTGGAAAAAGTGAAGGGGTCTGAATACTTTCTGAATGCACTGTAGATGTACATAGTTTCTTGAAAGTGGTGACACAGGCATATTGGCGTTGAAGAGGCTTTGTGGCCTTCACTAGTAATGGTATTGAGTATAGAAGTTGGGAAAAGATATTGGTGCACTTAGAGTAGTCAAGTCAAGTCAAATTTATTTGTCACATACACATACGAGATGTGCAGTGAAATGAAAGTGGCAATGCTCACGGACTATTGTGCAAAAAGACAAACAAAACAACCAAACAAATTATAAACACAATCATTTGTATTGTGTTCAGGTTTAGTCACGTTGCTATAAGAATGATGTTTATTAGAAGTCTTAGATGTCTAAAAATTTACATTTCCAAGAGGATTCCCTCAAACATTTTTAGATGCGCTATCAAAGGTATTTTGTTCTTGATGCAAATCATCCTGGCATCGCAACAGCTGGGCTGAAGGGCCTATCGCTATGCCGTAGTTTTGATGTTCTATGACCACGTGTCCCTGCAGGGCATGGGGAACACAGGCCAGTCCATCACTTCCTTCCATCCAGTCTACCTTCATGCTGCCTTGCATTGAGAAGGGTGGAAGTATCATCTAGGATGTCTGTCATCCCGGACATTCCCTTTTCTCTGTTCTGCCTTCTGGGGGAAGATGCAAGAACTTGAAAACCCTGAAAAAACAACTTATTCCGCATGGCTCTCAGACTCCAGAACCAATCTCCTCCTTCCCATTCCCTTCCTGGAGTTGCTGCCATGTACTCTTAATTCAATTCAATTCAACTTTAATGTCATCGCACAAATACAAGTATGAGTACAACGAAATGCAGTTTTGCGTCAGTCCGTAGTAGTTGTGCATAAAGAAATAAAAAAATAGAAAGAGAGAAGATACAGAATAATCAGGAAATACAGAATAATTAAACAATGGGGGCGGAGGGACCGGAGAAATCTATCGGCGGGACTCCGAGTTCAGCAATGTAATTGTATTGTTGTAGAAGCTGTTCCTCATCCTACTAGTACGTGACCTGAGGCTCCTGTACCGCCTCCCTGATGGGAGGAGGGCAAACAGTCCATGGTTGGGGTGTGAGGGGTCTTTGATGATCTTCCCAGCCCGTCTCAGACACCGTTTTCGGTGGAGGGCATCCATGGCAGGGAGCGGGGCACCGATAATGTGCTGCGCGGTTTTCACCACCCGTTGTAGTGCCTTCCTATTCTTAACTTTACTTCCCTCATTTATTTCACTTTTGAACTTTTATTTTGCACTACGTCAGGTTGCACTGCAATCAATGCATCAATCTGCTGCTTTGTATTTGTCATTGGATTTATTCTTGCACATTGTTTTTATTACTAACTCTTGGAGGTTCATGCCGGGCCAGGAATCTCATTGCACCCCAGTGTTTATGTCAATAAACTAATCTGAATCTGAATGCAAATATGAATCTGGCAGAATGCACAGGGTGGCACAACTGGTAGCGATGTTGCCTCACTGCGCCTGAGACCCGCGTTTGATCCGGACATCAGGTGCCATCTGGTTGGAGTTTACATGTTCTCCCTGTGACCATGTGCATTCCCTTCTGGGTTATAGAGTCATAGAGTGATACAGTGTGGAAACAGGCCCTTCAGCCCAACTGGCCCACATTGGCCAACATGTCCCAGATACACTAGTCCCACCTGCCCGGATATGGTCATATCTCTCCAAACCTGTCCTATCAATCTACCTCTCCAACTGTTTCTTAAATGTTGGGATAGTTCCAGCCTGAACTAACTTCTCTGGCAGCTTGTTCCATTCATCCACCACCCTTTGTGTGAAACGGTTACCCCTCAGATTCCTATTAAATCTTTCCCCCTTCACCTTAAACCAATGTCCTTTGGTCCTCAATGGGTGCACCAGTTTCCTCCGACATCCTAAATACCTGCAGGCTTATAGGTTAATAGGCCTCTATAAAAATCTCTGTGTGCAGGGAGTGGATTTGAAAGTAGATAATGTAGAACCAGCATGAACGGATGATGGATGGTTGGCATGGACTCGATGGACTGAAGGGCCATTTTCCATGCTGTATTTTCCAATCAATCAATCAATCAATCAATCAATCAATCAATCAATCAATCAATCCACAGTGCTGTCTATATATCTCGTTCCCCGTTCCCCTGACTCTCAGTCTGAAGAAGGGTCTCGACCCGAAACGTCACCTATTCCTTTTGTCCAGAGATGCTGCCTGACCCGTTGTGTTACTCCAGCTTTTTGTGCTCGTCTTCGGTTTAAACCAGCATCTGCAGTTCCTCCCTGCACAATCCATAGTTCCTACTCTTTGACAGAGTTAAAGGACACATACGGTTACATTTAAACAGGGCATATTGGAAACACTCAGCAGGTCAGGCAGCATCTGTGGTTGGTGCTGAATCCTACATCTCTCGCTGCCTTGTTGCATCATGAAAATCAGGCTCTCTGTGTCTCTCGATGGGCTTATTCCCCACAGGAAGGGACTCTTCAGTCGCTGGGAGGAGGACTCTGGTAATAATATTCCTTGTGAATAATATTCCTAGCAGTAAGATCTGTTTGTAGTCACCACAGTTGGGTGTGTCTATTATCCTAAAGATGGGTACGTCAGTGTCTTGACAATTTTTAATATCGACCTGACAAGAAAAGACCAAAAGTAAAAATGTTTGTGGAAGTTTAGCTATGTGTTTTCCATTTTGCTGGTATATTTTAGTTGAAGCTTGCCTTGTATATATTATGTGCAAATGTATATGTGTGTGTGTGCGCGCGTGTACACACATATGTGGGTGTACTGTCTGAGACGAATTATCCTCAATTTTTTTCACGGAAATTAATTTTGCAATTGGTTTATTTTTTTGTCACAAAGCTGTTAATTATTCTGTGCGATATCCAGATGAGTCATTTGTGTAAAATTAATTACAATTATAATGTTGAATATTTATAACAGAAGTAAATTTCTGCAGGATTATGGGAATTAACAAATTAAATCATGACATTATCTAGTAATTAATTGAATTTTGGTCAGAACAACTACACAGTTTTTCGGACATCAGAAATGGGCATTAAAACAGGATTGTTTTCTCTTTTGAAAGAAAAAATAACCAAAAAGAATATTCCAAAGTGCATATTTTGAAGCTTATTGGGGTTGCTTGAACCACACTTGCAATGCAAACATCATTGCAAGTAATGTTTACCATCGGAGTGAAGGTCACTCTCTGATTAATGCATAACTGGTCTGTTTACATTTGCTGCAGTATAAGTTGGTGTTGTACAGGCCATGTAGAAGGGAGAGGAAAACCACAGTGGCAACAGTCTGATTTACTTTAGACAAGTAAGAAGTTCCTTCCTAAATGGACTTGTTTTAGAAATTAAGTTGGCAATCTCCTTGAACCAGTGATTGACTGGATGTAACAAACTAACACTGTTCAGAGCCTGAGTGTTACTTGAGTCAAGAGAGCTCAGACTTTGAACAATCTTGAAGCATCGCATTACAAGTTTGTCCTTTGTTTTTTACAGGTTAAAGATGGGCAAATTGACTGCTGTCGCTGTGTTACTGGCCGCTGTGCTCTTCATTGGAATAGCCAGTGTTGATGGAAAAATTTCTACCCTGAAGGCTGCAAGTCCAAAAACACCCACGAGCACAAAAAGTCGGAACAATCTGCAGAGACAGCAGTCCGTGCTCAGACTTTCAGCTGCAAACATAGACTTTGCCTTACGCCTTTACAGACAAATTGCCGCTCAACCAAGTTCCGTCTCCAAGAATATTTTCTTCTCACCAATAAGTGTCTCTGCTGCTCTGAGTATGTTGTCTCTGGGCGCAAGGGTTAACACACGAGATCAACTTCTGCAGGTCCTTGGGTACGGTAATATGACACAAAATGATGCAGCAGACGTGCATGAAGCATTCAAATACCTCTTGCAAGACCTAACCGCTGAGAATGGCGAACTGCAGTTGAAGCTGGGAAACTCGCTCCACATCCAGCAGGGACTAACTCTTCAAAAGAAATTCCACGATGACACAACACAATTCTACAATGCAGAGGTGATGAACGTTGATTTCAGAAAAATTGACAAAGCAAAAAAGATTATCAACGCTTACGTGAGAAAACGAACAAAGGGCAAAATTCTGGAATTAATTAAAACTCTGGATCCAGGCACCACAATGGTACTTCTCAATTATGTCATGTTCAAAGGTAGGACCTTTTTTTTTAGAAATGATACACACTCGTACACCATAGAATCAAGGGACGTCATGTGAATGGGAAAGAATCAGGTCTTAGCACAATGTTTGAAGAAGTTTTAAACTAAAAGTCAATGATAACCTCTTTCAGATATATATTGTTATAGTAACATCATCATGGAATCAGACAGCACAACAACGGACCCTTACAACCCACCTCATCCATGCCAACCACGATGCCTATCTACGCTGAAGCCATCTGCCCGGGTTAGGCCCGTATGCCTAATGCATTTCCTATTTAAGTACTTGTGCAAATTCCTTTTAAATGTTATGGTAGTATTTACCTCCACTATAACCATATAACATATAACCATATAACAAGTACAGCACGGAAACAGGCCATCTCGACCCTTCTAGTCCGTGCCGAACACATATTCTCCCCTAGTCCCATACACCTGCGCTCAGACCATAACCCTCCATTCCCTTCCCGTCCATATAACTATCCAATTTATTTTTAAATGATAAAAACGAACCTGCCTCCACCACCTTCACTGGAAGCTCATTCCACACAGCTACCACTCTCTGAGTAAAGAAGTTCCCCCTCATGTTACCCCTAAACTTCAGTCCCTTAATTCTCATGTCATGTCCCCTTGTTTGAATCTTCCCTACTATCAGTGGGAAAAGCTTTTCCACGTCAACTCTGTCTATCCCTCTCATCATTTTAAAAACCTCTACTCCGAAGAATAAAGCCCTAACTTGTTCAACCTTTCTCTGTAACTGTAACTACCGCTACCTTCAAGCACATACACACTGCTTTTTGTTTCCTCTTTTTAATTTTTCCTAATTTGAGCATCTCTGGTAGGGCCAACATTTAAAGCCCAACTCCAATCTCATGAGTTCATAGGTGATAGGAGCAGAATTGGGCCATTTGGCCCATCAAGTCTACTCCACCATTCAGTCATGGCTGACCTATTTTTCCCTCTGAACCCCATGCTCCTGCCTTCTCCCCATAACCCCTGACTAATCAAATTCCCCTTGAATGAATGAGTCCTTGTCACAGGCCACCTCATGGAGAGAGTCTGAAGTCACATACAGGTAATGGTGACAGATTTATTCCCCTGAAAGATATCAGTGAACCAGTTATCATTATGTAGATTAGTTGATGATATCTCTGTACATTGTGGACGGGTTGATTGTAATCATGTGTAGTCTTTTCGCTGACCTAATAGCATGCAGCAAATAGTTTTTCACTGTACCTGGGTAGACGTGACACTAAACTAAACCAAACTAAACAAATTGTAGCTGATTAGCTGAATTTAAGTTCCACAGCTTCCACGGTGGGATTTGACCCCAGCTCTCTAGATTGTTAGTCAAGGATTCCGGATTACTGGTCAAATCTTTCAGCACCACCACCATGTTGTTGAAGATATCACTGTAGTTAAATTCAGGATGCAACATTAATGGACTCTCTTCACATAGAAACATAGAAAATAGGTGCAGGAGTAGGCCATTCGGCCCTTCGAGCCTGCACCGCCATTCAATATGATCATGGCTGATCATCCAACTCAGTATCCCGTACCTGCCTTCTCTCCATACCCCCTGATCCCTTTAGGCCACGTCTAACTCCCTCTTAAATATAGCCAATGAACTGGCCTCAACTACCTTCTGTGGCAGAGAATTCCAGAGATTCACCACTCTCTGTGTGAAAAATGATTTTCTCATCTTGCTCCTAAAAGACTTCCCTCTTATCCTTAAACTGTGACCCTTTGTTCTGGACTTCCCCAACATCGGGAATAATCTTCCTGCATCTAGCCTGTCCAACCCCTTAAGAATTTTGTAAGTTTCTATAAGATCCCTCCTAAGTTTCTATAAGATTCACCAATTAGAGAGGGGGTGGCTCCCTGTAGGCAAATGACAACAAAACACATTCACCATTAATATCATTTAGAATCATTGAAAGATATAGAGCACAGAAATAGGCTTTTCATCCACTACATTCATAGCGATCGTTTGGGCCAACAATGCTAGATCAGAGCCTCCTTAGCCTTCGTATTTCAGTGCCTGTTAAAATGTCTTTAAAAATAATTATTGGATCTGATACTGCCACGTCCTTTAGCAGCGAGTTCCTGATATCAACCAGCAACTATGTAGACTCTCACCTCAACTCCCCATTAAAGCTCCTTGGCACTTCAAACACGTTTTATTTTGTTTTTGATACGCCCCAACCATGAAAAAAAGATTCTGATTATCTACCCTATCTAACCAACTTAGAATCTTATACATCTCTATCAGATCATCCTCAACCTCCATCACACCAGGGAATCACACCTAGCCTGTCCAATTTCTCCCATAACTAAAGTCCTCCAATCCAAGCAACATCCTGGTGCATCTCTTCTGCGCTCCCTCCTGGACAATCAGATGAAAGACGAGACCGATATAAAAGCAGATTAGAGAGAAAAAGAGCAAACGTTTCAGGATGTTAACTTTACAAGAAAGAGATATATCTGTTTTTAAAAGAAAATTATTCTTGGCTTCGCC
The DNA here is from genome assembly GCF_028641065.1 of Leucoraja erinaceus. NCBI lineage: Eukaryota > Metazoa > Chordata > Chondrichthyes > Rajiformes > Rajidae > Leucoraja > Leucoraja erinaceus. The sequence goes on along the minus strand of NC_073385.1, from coordinate 2,551,429 downwards.
ATTTGGTCAAGTCCTTGGAATAATAATTCGGGGAAGAAAGGAAAATGCCTTCGGGGAAATAAGAAGGATCTGCGTTTCATAGGTTGCTGTTAGATTGAGAAAAGAGTCAACGCAGGAATTTAAATTCAATCACTTTTGGAAAGACATTTTGAACAAGTGGTTATTCAGCATATGTACATGCACACACACGCACACGCACGCACGCATACACATGCACGTACGCGCACACACACACGCATACACATGCACGCGCGCACACACGCACACGCATACACATGCACGCACGCACGCACACACGCACACGCATGCACGCGCACACGCACGCACGCACACACGCACACGCATACACATGCACACACCTCTATGTCGGGGAAGATAAAATCCTATTTGCATTGTGTTCCTTCAAACAGTTATCTATATTTTTACTGTAATTGTAAAATTTGCTATTTTGTAGATTCACTTGATAAACCAGATTAGTATAATTGACACCAGATGGGTGACATGTATAGGATGGGCCGAAAGGCCCGTTTTTGATTTATATGTCTCAATGATTCCTTTGCAACCAACCTTTAACCTTTGACGTCTGCTTATTTAACGCCAATTTGCAGGAAATATTTAAGCACAAACGAGGACATAGAAAAATTAAGATCTCCATGACATCCATAATTGTAACCCATGACTTCAATAGTTTTTTTTTCTTTTTCTAATTTATTCTTGCATTGAAAGCAGTGAAGAAGGCGAATGGTATGTTAGCATTCATAGCAAAAGGATTTGAGTATAGGAGCAGGGAGGTTCTACTGCAGTTGTACAGGGTCTTGGTGAGACCACACCTGGAGTATTGCGTACAGTTTTGGTCTCCTAATCTGAGGAAGGACATTCTTGCCATAGAGGGAGTACAGAGAAGGTTCACCAGACTGATTCCTGGGATGTCAGGACTTTCATATGAAGACAGACTGGATAGACTCGGTTTGTACTCGCTAGAATTTAGAAGATTGAGGGGGGATCTTATAGAAACTTACAAAATTCTTAAGGGGTTGGACAGGCTAGATGCAGGAAGATTGTTCCCGATGTTGGGGAAGTCCAGAACAAGGGGTCACAGTTTAAGGATAAAGGGGAAATCTTTTAGGACCGAGATGAGGAAAACTTTTTTCACACAGAGAGTGGTGAATCTCTCGAATTCTCTCCCGCAGAAGGTAGTTGAGGCCAGTTCATTGGCTATATTTAAGAGGGAGTTAGATGTGGCCCTTGTGGCTAAGGGGATCAGGGGGTATGGAGAGAAGGCAGGTACGGGATACTGAGTTGGATGATCAGCCATGATCATATTGAATGGCGGTGCAGGCTCGAGGGGCCGAATGGCCTACTCCTGCACCTAATTTCTATGTTTCTATGTGGTCAACACTGGTTATGCTGGCATTTGATCTCCATCCCTGACATGAGAAGGTAGTTTACAGTCAACATTGGTTGGTCTGACATCATGTATTTTGTATGGCCACATGTGAAGAATATCAATGAATCAGGTGAGTTTTAACAATAATCTTGTAATCTCATATTTACCACCTACAGGGATTGACTTTTTCTTATTTCTAGATAGTGCTGGAATGTAACATCCCCAGCTACCAAGCTGAGATTCTAGATAGTGTTGGACTGTAACATCCCCAGCTCCAAGCTGAGATTCTAGATAGTGCTGGAATGTAACATCCCCAGCTCCAAGCTGAGATTCTAGATAGTGCTGGAATGTAACATCCCCAGCTCCAAGCTGAGATTCTAGATAGTGCTGGACTGTAACATCCCCAGCTCCAAGCTGAGATTCTAGATAGTGCTGGAATGTAACATCCCCAGCTACCATGCTGAGATTCTAGATAGTGCTGGACTGTAACATCCCCAGCTCCAAGCTGAGATTCCAATTTATGACGATCAATGAATTAGAGCTTTTGTTGTTTCTCTAGCAACTTTAAGAGTACTGGGTATCTGGTATTACATGTATTATTTATTATATAAAATATTGATTTTGATGGATACAGATGTCTGAAACCAAAAGGCATAGGTTTAGGGGAGGGTTGAGTAGTTAAAGAGAATTTGAGGAGGATTTTTGCAATCTGGCAATCTGCAATCTGGAACAAACTTCCTGAGGAGAGGATACAAGCAGGTACACTCACAATATTTAAGATGACCACTTGAATTATCAATACATAGAAGCTTACAGATCTAGTGTTGGTAAATGGAATTAGTACAGAAGAGAACCCAGAGACCTGGGTTCGATCCCAACTATGGGTGCTGTCTGTACGGAGTTTGTACGTTCTCCCCAAGACCGCGTGGGTTTTCTCCGAGATCTTCGGTTTCCTTGCACACTCCAAAGACGTGCAGGTTTGTAGGTTAATTTGTTTGGTGTATGTGTAAATTGTCCCTAGTGTGTGTAGAATAGTGTTAATGTGCAGGGATCACTGTGGTTGGCACAGACTCGGTGGGCCGAAGGGCCTGTTTCTGCGTTGTATCTCTCAAAACTTGATAGTTGGCATGGACATTGTGGGCCGAAGATCCTTTTTTTTTTGTTATATGATTCTCTGACTCGGGTTCACTCAGGGCGCTTACAACCTGTCCAGGCCAACACTTATATTGCAGTTAAAATCCTTCCTTGCCTTTCCTCACTGATACCTATCAATGTAACCTTCCTTTAACCATATAACCATATAACAATTACAGCACAGAAACAGGCCATCTCGGCCCTACAAGTCCGTGCCGAACAACTTTTTTTCCCTTAGTCCCACCTGCCTGCACTCATACCATAACCCTCCATTCCCTTCTCATCCATATGCCTCTCCAATTTATTTTTAAATGATACCAACGAACCTGCCTCCACCACTTCCACTGGAAGCTCATTCCACACCGCTACCACTCTCTGAGTAAAGAAGTTCCCCCTCATATTACCCCTAAACTTCTGTCCCTTAATTCTGAAGTCATGTCCTCTTGTTTGAATCTTCCCTATTCTCAAAGGGAAAAGCTTGTCCACATCCTTTTCCTTCCAATTCTCATGAATCTTCCTTCTAAATACATTCATGATATTAACTCCAATTGCTTGCTATGTGGCAAGTTCCACATTCCTGCTGCTCTTTGGGGAACACAATTTCTTGGGAGTTTTCTGAGGACTTGTTGTGATTATCATATTGATGGAATAAATAAAACATGAAATCCATTGCCCACTGTGACCACTTCCTCCTCTAGCTCTCCCTGACTCTGTAGAACATGTTAACACCATGTCTGAGGTCTCTCTCACTTCATTTGAGCACTAGTGAAATTGATTCAATCATTGCAATTAAAAAATAAGGTGGTTGTGCAGTGGTTAAATTAGTGGACTAGTAATCCAGACTCTGGTTGTGCTCTTTTGCATATTGGAAATATTCTATCTGCCTCCAAACTATTAAAACCTTTCTTCATTTTAAAGATTTAGAATCATAGTCATGGGGTCACACAATATAGAAACAGACCCTTCGGCCCAACTTGTCAATGCCGCCCAAAATGCCCCATCTACTCTAACCCCACCTGCCAACATTTGGCACCTATCGCTCTAAACCCTTTCCTATCCATATACATGTCCAAAATTAGTTTAATTGTTGTTATAGTACGTGACCCAACTACCTCCCCTGGCCATTCATTTCATATACCATAACCATATAACCATATAACAATTACAGCACGGAAACAGGCCATCTCGACCCTTCTAGTCCGTGCCGAACACGTATTCTCCCCTAGTCCCATATACCTGCGCTCAGACCATAACCCTCCATTCCCTTCCCATCCATATAACTATCCAATTTATTTTTAAATGATAAAAACGAACCTGCCTCCACCACTTCCACTGGAAGCTCATTCCACACAGCTACCACTCTCTGAGTAAAGAAGTTCCCCCTCATGTTACCCCTAAACTTCAGTCCCTTAATTCTCAAGTCATGTCCCCTTGTTTGAATCTTCCCTACTCTCAGTGGGAAAAGCTTTTCCACGTCAACTCTGTCTATCCCTCTAATCATTTTAAAGACCTCTATCAAGTCCCCCCTTAACCTTCTGCGCTCCAAAGAATAAAGACCTAACTTGTTCAACCTTTCTCTGTAACTTAGTTGCTGAAACCCAGGCAACATTCTAGTAAATCTCCTCTGTACTCTCTCTATTTTGTTGACATCCTTCCTATAATTAGGCGACCAAAATTGTACACCATACTCCAGAATTGGCCTCACCAATGCTCATCATACCCTCTACTCTCTGTGTGAAAAAGTTGCCCCTTAGGTTTCTATTAAATCTTTTCTCTCTCACCTTAACTTGTGATTTATGGTTCTTGATACTCTTACTCTGGGGAAAAGTCTATGTGCCTTCACCTTATCTATTCCCATCCTAATCCTAAACACCTTTATAAGATCACCCCTTCAGCCCTTTGTGCTCCAGGGCATTAGGTCCTAATCTGCTCATTGTCACTAAATAACGCAGGACCTCAAGTTCGGAATTTGAGGCACCGTTCACTGGGTACTTCAATCTGATAATGGGTCAGAAATGGGGTAAATTATCCCAATCAACATTTCAGGCGTTTCCTCTCAGCAGTTTCAATTGCATCTAAGCGGAAATCCCACAGCTGAAACGATGTTCATTGTGTCTGAAGAAGGGTTTCGGCCCGAAACGTCGCCTATTTCCTTCGCTCCATAGATGCTGCAAAAATATGATCAGAATAAAAGGAACAATAAGAAATACACATCCTATTGATTTGATAGATCATACACTTTAAGAGAGAACTAGTAAGGTGGGAATTAAATAATTCACCGTGATAGAAATCATATCGACATACCAAGAAGCGTAGCCACATTAATGTTTTATCTCGATAGCTCAGCCTTACTGCTCCCATCTGAAAGAGTTAAGTGAAAACATTTGTCTTCCTACATCAAGAAAGGAAAAAAAAAACCCTCCTTGGGCAAGGTGATTGGAAATGCACCATTGACTAGTAATATTTGGTGACACGTAAGCAAGGGAATCCATCCATCCTCATGCAACGCCATGTAAGGAGTCTGAGGGAACAAATATATAAAACATAGTGTGATGGAGCCTCAATCCTAGTTGCTTGCCCAAAGCAAAAAATATAGAAACATAGAAACATAGAAAATAGGTGCAGGAGTAGGCCATTCAGCCCTTCGAGCCTGCACCGCCATTCAATATGATCATGGCTGATCATACAACAGTATCCCGTACCTGCCTTCTCTCCATACCCTCTGATCCCCTTAGCCACAAGGGCCACATCTAACTCCCTCTTAAATATAGCCAATGAACTGGCCTCGGCTACCCTCTGTGGCAGAGAGTTCCAGAGATTCACCACTCTCTGTGTGAAAAAAGTTCTTCTCATCTCGGTTTTAAAGGATTTTCCCCTTATCCTTAAGCTGTGACCCCTTGTTCTGGACTTCCCTAACATCGGGAACAATCTTCCTGCATCTAGCCTGTCCAACCCCTTAAGAATTTTGTAAGTTTCTATAAGATCCCCTCTCAATCTTCTAAATTCTAGAGAGTATAAACCAAGTCTATCCAGTCTTTCTTCATAAGACAGTCCTGACATCCCAGGAATCAGTCTGGTGAACCTTCTCTGCACTCCCTCTATGGCAATAATGTCCTTCCTCAGATTTGGAGACCAAAAACTGTACTCTATACTCCAGGTGTGGTCTCACCAAGACCCTGTACATATATAATGGCAGAAACAATAAACTGCAGATGCTGGTTTACAAAAAAGACTCGTGGTGCTGGAGCAACTCAACAGGTCAGGCAGCATCTCTGGAGAACGTGGACAGGTGACCTGTGTGTGAAGGAACTGCAAATGCTAGTTTAAACCAAACATAGACACAAAATGCTAGAGTAACGGGCAGCATCTCTGGAGAGAAGGAGTGGGTGACGTTTTGGACTGAGACTAAGGTCTGAAGAAGGGTCTCGACCCGAGACGTTACTCATTCCTTCTCTCCAGAGATGCTGCCTGTCCCGTTGAGTTACTCCCAGCATTTTGTGTCTATCTGTGGATAGGTGACATATCAGGTTGGCAGCTACTTACCGTATTTAACTTTGGAAATTTAGAAATCCAAGTAAGTAAGTAAGTTTATTGGCCAAGTATTCACATACAAGGAATTTGCCTTGTTGCTCTGCCCACAAGTAACAACATGACACACAGTGACAGTTACGAATAACTCAGAAAACACTAAACATTAATAATAATAAAACATTAATGATAAAGCACCATTGATCAAGCATGTGAACCAACAAAATACCTGATCAAAGGGAGGCTACAGATTTTTGGCTGTTGAGTAGAGCAACTACTCGTGGATAAAAACTGTTTTTCTGTCTGGCTGTGGCAGCTTTGACAGTCCGGAGTTGCCTTCCAGAGGGAAGTGATTCAAAGAGTTTGTGGCCAGGGTGAGAGGGGTCTGAGATGATCTTGCCCGCTCGCTTCCTGGTGCAACTGCTTTTATGGATTCTTTACTAACATAAGTATCCAAGCATCCATGCCTTAGAGTCTACTTAGAATCATAGTCATAGAGTTATGGAAACAGGCCCTTCAGCCCACCTTGTCCATATGACCAAGTTGGCCTACAGAAATAGACCTATTTGCCTGCATCTTGTTGTAGGCTGAAGGGCCTGGTCTGATCTTTGTTCCATGTTCAATGTCGATAAAATAAACAGTTCAAGGATCTATTTCCCCTAGCGGAGGTCAGTAATGGGGGTATTAAATTTAACTTGAAGTTAATTGGCAGAAGGTTCAGAGGAGAACTGAGATAAAAATGATCACACTGAAGTGGTAAACATTTCATTGCCCAAATTATAGCTTGGGGCAGCCATTTCTTCCATGTTTAAATGGTCTGTAGATGAGCACAATCTTCAGCCATAACCTTCAGGGCTTTGAAGCAGGGGCTGCAAATTGGAGTTAACATGACTTTGAATTTTGGGTGGCAGGAATAAGATTGGCCAAATAGTTTCCTTCTGTGCTGTAAATGTCCATGATATCCATGACCTGGCTGCAAGTGCACAATGCATTCCCCATGTACAACGAAGAACACATCTCCACCTGTGAATATTAATGGTTTACACTGCGAGAGAGATCTAAAGATGGGTAAGAACAAGATGAGATTTGATAACAGCCTTAAATGAACATTGGCAAAAGTCCTTGTTTTAGTTTAGTTTAGAGATACAGTGCGGAAACAGGCAATAGACAATAGGTGCAGGAGTAGGCCATTCAGCCCTTCGAGCCATATCCCTTGACTCTGCTTTCTTTAACAGCTCTATCTAACTCTCTCTTGAAAGCATCCAGAGAACCGGCTTCCACCGCCCTCTGAGGCAGAGAATTCCACAGACTCACAATCGTCAGTGTGAAATAGTATTTCCTCATCTCGGTTTTAAATGGTTTACCCCTTACTCTTAAACTGTGGCCCCTGGTTCTGGACTCCCCCAACATCGGGAACATGTTTCCTGCCTCTAGCGTGTCCAAACCCTTAATAATCTTATATGTTTCAATAAGACACCTTCTCATCCTTCTAAATTCCAGAGTGTACAAGCCCAGCCGCTCCATTCTATCAGCATATGACAGTCCCGCCATCCTGGGAATTAACCTTGTGAACCTACGCTGCACTCCTTCAATAGCAAGAATGTCCTTCCTCAAATTTGGAGACCAAAACAGCGCACAATACTCCAGGTGTGGTCTCACTCAGGCTCTGTACAACTGCAGAAGGACCTCTTTGCTCCGATACTTAACTTATGTTATGAAGGCCACGTCCAAACTCCATACAGACAAGCGCCCGTAGTCAGGATCAAACCCAGGTTTCTGGCGCTGTAATGGGCCTGTCCCAAGTACGCGACCTTGGCTCGCAAATTACGCCACCTCGTGGTCGCTTGAGGCGTACGGGCACCGTATGGCCGCGCGGGGCCGATCCCACTTAGAAGCGCGGAGTTGTGCGGGGTTGGTCCCGACATCGTGCGGGGCTCCGAAATTCTTGCGGTGGCCGAAATCTTTGCGTGCCAACGGCTTGTCGGCACACAGGCGCATTGCGGTCGTACACAGCGTCTTGACATCATACGCAGCGTTTTGACGGTCGTACGCAGCGTCTTGATAGCATATGCCTAGCGTGTGGCATTGCGTGATGACGTCACCGCCCAACGCCGTGCAACGCCCAAATTCAGTCGGCCCGCCTCCTGCCCAGCTGATTGGTAAGCATAACCATGTGGAGAGGATGATTGCACTAGTGGGAGAGTCTAGGACCAGAGGGCATAGCCTCAGATTAAAGGGATGTACTTTTAGAAGGAATTTAGAAGAAACACAATTTAGAAGTCAGTGGCATTCTCTGCGTCATAGGGTGGTGGAGGCAGGTTCTCTGGATGCTTTCAAGAGAGAGCTAGATAGGGCTCTTAAAAATAGCAGAGTCAGGGGATATGGGGAGAAGGCAGGAATGGGGTACTAATTGGGGATGATCAGCCATGTATATATTGAATGGCGGTGCTGGCTCGAAGTGCCAAATGGCCTACTCCTGCACCTATTGTCTATTGTCTATTGTCTATGACGTAAAAGTCACGCGCGAACTTAACACGTACTTAGCGCGAACTTCGCATGAACTCCGCTTCCGGTTGGTTGTGCCAAACGCACGCAAGCGCATGCAAGTGGGACAGGCCCTTAAGGCAGTAGCTCCACTGCTATGCCACCCATGTCTTTCACAGTAGTGCGTGACCAGCTCCGTGTGGTATTTCATGATCTGTCTTTGTGTTTGTAGGTAAATGGGTGAGACCCTTCGACCCCCTGAACACATACGAAGCTGACTTTCACGTCGATGATACAACAACAGTTAAAGTTCAAATGATGAAAGGCAAAGGAAGATACGCAATGAATTACGATGACAAACTGTCCAGTTCCGTGATTCTGGTTCCTTACAAAGGAAATGTTTCCTTGGTACTAATACTACCAGATCCGGGGAAACTGGCTGGGGTTGAACAGAATCTGACCATTACCAATTTTCAAAACTTTGCTATTTTCCTTAAGGATTGGGTGAGTTGCTGCCACAATGAAAATAATAAATATGCAGAGATGAGCTTGTGGGGAGACCTGATAGAAGTATATCAAATGATGAGAAGTAGAGATAGAGTCAGAACCTTTATCTCAGGATGTAGAAAAAATCAAATACTAGAAGGCGAGAGGTGAGAGGGACAAAGTTTAAAAGAGATTTGTGGGGCAACTATTTTACAATGAGGGTGGTGAGTACCTGGAACACGCTGTGGTTGAGATACCATTTAAGACACTTTGGTAATCAACAATTGGAGGGAAATGGATGATGTGCAAATAAGTCCGTGATGGTCTTGGCATCATGTTCAGCACAGACATCGTGGGCCGAAGGGCCTGTTCTTGTGCTGTACTGTTCTATGTTTTATGATACGTTAGAGTTGGTTACAAAAAGGGGGAGAATTATTGCTTTGGGTCAGATTTTCTTCAGTAACTTGGTAATCCCTTAAGCAACTTGCCCATGAAAGGGGGAATGGCAAAAAGAGTTGGGGTTTGTGACACAGATTTTGCATTCAGCTGCTAAATGATGGTATTTACCCTTGATCTTAAAGAAACCAACACACAATGACCCAAGAAGTCTTGTGTCTTGGATTGCAATTTTCCTGATGTTATTATTAATTCTTCAGATCATATGGTGAAACTCCCGGCTTCCATCAAAAGTGAGGCCTTCAAGCTAAATGCGCAGCCGATCAGGAAGTTAAAAATGCTCTCATTTGTAAATTAATTTTTTAACCGTGTTTTAGAGAATGCATTGAAGTTTGAGGCATTCACTTGCTTAAAGCAGAAGCCAAATAACATAATCAAACATTAATAATGTAAATAATGGCATTTAAAATTATTTTAGAAAACACAGAATTTTGAAATAATTCTTCTCAGGAAATTTGAGTCCAAATATAAAATTAGTTGTTCAAGAATGGTGTAGTTTTTCCATCAGTGCTTTATTGAAGGGTAATTAATAACTAATTTTCAACAGGGCATTCCTGGTTTCCTCCCACATCCCAAAGATGTTTGTTTTCGGGTCAATAAATGTCCTTTGTCCTTTGTCCTAATTGTCATATTGCCCCTAATGTGTAGGAAGTGGATGAGAAAATGGGATAACAGAGAACTAGTATGAATGGGTGGGTGATCGATGGTCAGAATGGACTCATTGGGCAATCAGCCTGTTTCTATGCTGTATCTCAAAACCAAACTAAAGTTTGCAGATTTAGCACCAAGGTATCACTGATTGCGATTTCTCAATCCCAAATGTATGTTCAAACGGGCAGATAGCAAACATTGCTCTCAGTTTCATGTGTTACCGTCAATGTATAAGATTTGCACATTCGGTATTGCAATCGTGACATCCAAACCTGTATTTGCAAGTGAGAAACTATCTATACTTTAAGTAGATATTTAGCATCCTGCAATTTTAGATTAAATGCTTTTGAACTGGAAAGTTTCAAGATCAATGGACCTTGATCCGACTGAGATGAGAAGAACTTTTTTCACACAGAGAGTGGTGATTCTCTGGAACTCTCTGCCACAGACGGTAGTTGAGGCCAGTTCATTGGCTATATTTAAGAGGGAGTTAGATGTGGCCCTTCTGTCTAAGGGGATCAGGGGGTATGGAGAGAAGGCAGGTACGGGATACTGAGTTGGATGATCAGCCATGATCATATTGAATGGCGGTGCAGGCTCGAAGGGCCGAATGGCCTACTCCTGCATCTAATTTCTATGTTTCTATGTTTCTATGAATTAAGTTATGCCAGAGATCCACCTCAAATATACACCAGAAATGAGGGCCCTTGCACTAATAAAACAAGTACTGCAAGAATGATATCACATGCATTGAAACTCAAGAAGATGTGAACTTTCTTGGGCTGTGTGTTCATTCATGAAGTAAGTTGGTCTTAACAAGCTGTACAGCATAGTGCCATCTCCTGCAAGGATTTTCAGTGTGTGAATTCGAACACTGTGGTAGACACAGCAGTGAGGGAGGCAAGTCAGTTAATTACACGGAAATGTGACACAACAACACGTTTGGTGAGTGCAGATGCTCCGTTAAAAGCAAGAATCATGAGGTTACTCTTCAAGTCATAATGTTCTTCCAACACTTCAAAAATAACCCCTCCCTGTCTACCTGACTTCCAGTTATGTTAAACGGAGTGAAGCTGTTGCTATTTCCTCAGTCATATTAATTTAATCAGGCAGGAAATGTTAGGCCTTACAAAGACAACTTTATTGATGCAAAATCGTTAATTTTAGTTCATTTTAGAGATACAGTGTGGAAACAGGCCCTTCGGCCCATCGGGTCCATGCTGACCATGATCACCCAGACAAAGCATATGGTTCCACCTCCATTTTATTCACAAAAATCTTTTATTTTTGAGGAAATCAACTTTTTGAAGTGCTGTCAGCATATTCATAGATGCATAGAATAGTTCAGCACAGGTATGGGCCCCACAGCCCACAATATCCATGCTGAATATGATGCAAGGTTAAACTAATCCCCTTTGCCTGCATGTGATCCATATCCCACCATTCTCTGCATATACATATGCCTATCAAAAAGCCTCTTAAATGCCACCTTCATATCTACCCCCATCATCTCCCCGGTAAACGGTTCCAGGCACTCATCACTCTATGTGTGAAAAAATTGCCCCCACACATGTCCTTTAAATTTCATCCCTCACCTTAAACTATGCCCTCTAGTCTTTGATATCTTCGACTCTCTGGGAAGAAGCATCTGACTGTCCACTCTTTCCATGCCTCTCGCAATTTTATATATTTCTATCAGGTCCAACACTCCAGAGAAAACAATCCAAGTTTGTCCAACCTCTCCTTGTACGAAATACCCTCTAATCCTGGAAGCATTCTGGTAAACCTCTTCTGCACACTTCTCAAAACCTCCAGATCCTTCCTGTAATGGGGAAACCAGAATTCCACATTATACTCCAAATGCAGCCTAACCTATAAAGCTGCAACATGTCATCCTGACTCATATTCTGTGCCCCAACTGTGCAGGCAGGCATACCATATGCCTTCTTCACCACTCTATACCTTCTTGTGTTGCCACTTTCAGGGGACAATGGACTTGGACCCCAAGATCCTTCTGCACATCAAATCTGTTAAGGGTTTTGCCATTAACTGTATACCTTCCCATTACGTTTAACTTCCCCAACATCTCATGCTTGCTCTGATTAAACCCCGTCTCTGTAGCTGATCTATATCCCACTGTATACTTTGTAGTCTTCCTCACTGATCGCAACTCTACTAGTGATGGTGTTATCTGCAGACTTGCCTACCAACCTATCTACATTTGTGTCCAAGTCATTTATATATATCACCAGCAATGGGGGTCCCAGCCAGCACAGATCACTGCAGACCTCCACAGGTTACAGGCCTCCAGCCAGAATAACACTCTTCCACTGCAACCCACTGCCTTCATAAGTTCATAAATTCATGAAGCAGAATAAGGCCATTCGGCCCATCAAGTCTATTCTGCCATAGAAACATAGAAACATAAATTAGGTGCAGGAGTAGGCCGTTCGGCCCTTCGACCCTGCACCGCCATTCAATATGATCATGGCTGATCATCCAACTCAGTATCCCGTACCTGCCTTCTCACCATACCCCCTGATCCCCTTAGCCACAAGGGCCACATCTAACTCCCTCTTAAATATAGCCAATGAACTGGCCTCAACTACCCTCTGTGGCAGAGAGTTCCAGAGATTCACCACTCTCGGTTTGAAGAAAGTTCTTCTCATCTCGGCTTTAAAGGATTTCCCCCTTATCCTTAAGCTGTGACCCCTTGTCCTGGACTTCCCCAACATCGGGAACAATCTTCCTGCATCTAGCCTGTCCAACCCTTTAAGAATTTTGTAAGTTTCTATAAGATCCCCTCTCAATCTCCTAAATTCTAGAGAGTATAAACCAAGTCTATCCAGTCTTTCTTCATAAGACAGTCCTGACATCCCAGGAATCAGTCTGGTGAACCGTCTCTGCACTCCCTCTATGGCAATAATGTCCTTCCTCAGATTTGGAGACCAAAAGTGTAAGCAATACTCCAGGTGTGGTCTCACCAAGACCCTGTACAACTGCAGTAGAACTTCCCTGCTCCTATACTCAAATCCTTTTGCAATGAAAGCTAACATACCATTCGCTTTCTTCACTGCCTGCTGCACCTGCATGCCTACCTTCAATGACTGGTGTACCATGACACCCAGGTCTCGCTGCATCTCCCCCCTTTCCCAATCGGCCACCGTTTATATAATAATCTGCTTGCCCGTTTTTGCCCCCAAAATGGATAACCTCACATTTATCCACATTATACTGCATCTGACAAACATTTGCCCACTCACCCAGCCTATCCAAGTCACCTTGCAGTCTCCTAGCATCCTCCTCACAGCTAACACTGCCCCCCAGCTTAGTGTCATCCACAAACTTGGAGATATTGCCTTCAATTCCCTCATCCAGGTCATTAATATATATTGTAAATAGCTGGGGTCCCAGCACTGAGCCTTGCGGTACCCCACTAGTCACTGCCTGCCATTGTGAAAAGGACCCGTTTACTCCTACTCTTTGCTTCCTGTTTGCCAGCCAGTCCTCTATCCACATCAATACTGAACCCCCAATGCCGTGTGCTTTAAGTTTGTATACTAATCTCTTATGTGGACCTTGTCGAAAGCCTTCTGGAAGTCCAGATACACCACATCCACTGGTTCTCCCCTATCCACGCTACTAGTTACATCCTCGAAAAATTCTATAATATTCGTCAGACATGATTTACCTTTCGTAAATCCATGCTGACTTTGTCCAATGATTTCACCACTTTCCAAATGTGCTGCTATCCCATCTTTAATAACTGACTCTAGCAGTTTCCACACTACCGATGTTAGACTAACTGGTCTGTAATTCCCCATTTTCTCTCTCCCTCCTTTCTTAAAAAGTGGGGTTACGTTTGCTACTCGCCAATCTTCAGGAACTACTCCAGAATCTAAAGAGTTTTGAAAGATTATTACTAATGCATCCACTATTTCTGGAGCTACTTCCTTAAGTACTCTGGGATGCAGCCTATCTGGCCCTGGGGATTTATCGGCCTTTAATCCATTCAATTTACCCAACACCACTTCCCGGCTAACCTGGATTTCACTCAATTCCTCCAACTCCTTTGACCCGCGGTCCCCTTCTATTTCCAGCAAATTATTTATGTCTTCCTTAGTGAAGACGGAACCAAAGTAGTTATTCAATTGGTCCGCCATATCCTTGTTCCCCATGATCAACTCACCTGTTTCTGACTGCAAGGGACCTACATTTGTTTTAACTAATCTCTTTCTTGATATGTTCCAAATGTAACCCAGTTCTGAATCCATTTATTTTTATTATTGGTCACAAAATACAGACATTGCAATGTTTTAAGCTTTAGCAGTCCTGATTATATCTCTGAACCAGAAAGTTATTAATTTAAGCTTCTGCAGGGCTACAGGCATCTCCTTCCGGGTGGGAATGGGGCAATTCCTCATGCGTTCTATTCCCCCCCCCTCCTCGACACAATAGTCAGAGGCTGGGTTGAACTCAACAGAGCTGGGAGCACAGAACATGCCTGCTCACTCACTGAGTCAGTGAGGCCTGGCTGGCAATTGCACTAACCATGCCCGATCACTCTTCCTCTCAGCTGTTTCTGTCAACCTCTGTTCATTTCTGACTGAGGAATACTTCTCAGGAGCGGAGCCCTCTCATAACCTGGCGATTGCCTGTAAATAACCCCTTGTTAGTGGTTGCCACTCAGTTGAGCCTTCCTGGAAAATAAGCACATTCACAATGAGAGTGGATGTCACGTAATCCCATGTCACACTCCCTGTCCTGAAACAACTCCTCGGACGGAGACTGTTTGCTTTCTGGGGAATTACCAAAGACATCCTCAAACTGTGCTCTACCCTGTGCATTGGGAAAACTGGGAATGTATTTCTATTAAACGTAGGGGTCACCATAAGAAAAACTCAAGAGAGAATTAATATCTATATGACACTTTTGGACAACAGGTTTGTGGATCTACGCTTTCCAAAGTTGATGTTAAAGTCGTCCTACCAACTCAAACACTTACTGATGACAATGGGCATCGTCGATCTGTTCACTAAGAATGCGAATCTCTCCAAGATAACCAGATCTGCGCCAGTAAAGATGTCAAAGGTAAAACATTTTCATTTTCAACAGAAAGACGTAGGAATTTTTTTTTTTTTCACTTTGACATAAGTTCGTAAAACATGTTTTAGTTGAAGATAGACGCAAAATGCTGGAGTAACTCAGTGGGACAGGGAGCATCTCTAGAGGGAAGGAATGGGTGACATTTCGGGTCGAGACCCTTCTTCAGTCTGAAGGATCCAGACCGTACTTCAGTCCGAAGAAGAAATCTAAATAGTTATCCTCAGAAGAAATAATTCTATCTTGCCTTTTTTCACAATCTTTCTTTCAGGAGTTATTTCATGCAATATTTTACTTTGCAGGAGCCAAAAGTAATTTAAGAGCAATCGCTGTCGGGAGCAGATGTGAAAGTGGGATAAAACAATAAAACCAGTGTGAACAAGTAATCAATGGTTGACTGACTCAGAGGGCCATCGGGCCTGTTTCCATGCCGACTATTATCCACAGTGGTAGCCCCTTGCCTTAACACATGATACCCTGGTGCATGGTATAACTAGTAAATAAATACCACCCTCCAAAATGTCTTGATCTTTGTTAGCTAACTATAATACCAGCTGGTTTAGCAAAGCATTGAAATGCCATGAATATTTCTGACATTCAGATCCATCAACAATTCTGAATATCTCTAAAATCCAAACTAACCTGTGGCTGCTGAGGGCAGCTCATGGGCAGGCTGAGACCACCTGCAGTGTTGCAGGCTGTGGCCCTGGAAACCATGAACAAAGGAGATCCAATGTCAGAGAACAACGAGTTATAATTGGGATGAGCCAGAGCACACGTTGATAATATAACCATATAACCATATAACAATTACAGCACGGAAACAGGCCATCTCGACCCTTCTAGTCCGTGCCGAACACATAATCTCCCCTAGTCCCATATACCTGCGCTCAGACCATAACCCTCCATTCCCTTCCCGTCCATATAACTATCCAATTTATTTTTAAATTATAAAAACGAACCTGCCTCCACCACCTTCACTGGAAGCTCATTCCACACAGC
The DNA here is from genome assembly GCF_028641065.1 of Leucoraja erinaceus. Taxonomy (NCBI): domain Eukaryota; kingdom Metazoa; phylum Chordata; class Chondrichthyes; order Rajiformes; family Rajidae; genus Leucoraja; species Leucoraja erinaceus. The sequence goes on along the minus strand of NC_073385.1, from coordinate 2,535,198 downwards.
TACCACTCTCTGAGTAAAGACGTTCCCCCTCATGTTACCCCTAAACTTCAGTGCTATAATGTTCTGAGAATCATGTTGCAATAAAAATAGAGATCAGATAGATTTACAATGACAGCAGCTGGCACCAGCAACTGAACAAGAAAGGGTACGGGTGTCAGCGGTTATGGGTAGAAGGCAGGAGAATGGGGTTAGGAGGGATAGATAGATCTGCCAAGATTGAATGGTGGAGTACACTTGATGGGCCGAATGGCCTAATTCGGCTCCTGTCACTTATGACCTTATAAAGTGGCTTCTGGCCCATACATAGAGCACAGCTGCATCACAGTATATAGAAACCTAACTCACTCAAAACCTTACAATTCCCTGGGAGAAAAAACAGGCCAATTTTGTCTTAGGATCGTGAGATATAGATCATCAGCTTCAGGAGATCCATCCAGCATTGATCATTCTGAGCACCACCATCCTTCTCATTGAGTTATGAAGGAATACTACCAGAATTATGCTGTGTTTATTTTATTTTATTTTAGTCTAGTTTCGTTTAGTTAGTTTGCATTAGTTTCGTTTATTATTGTCACATGTACCAAGGTACAGTGAAGAGCTTTTTTGGTGTGTGCTATCAATTCAGCGAAAAGACTATACATGATTACAATCAAGCCGTCTACAGTGTACAGATACCGGATAAATGTATAATGTTTAGTGTAAGACAAAGTCAGTAAAGTCCGATTAAAAAGTTTTAATATTTCCAATGAGTAATGCCCCTGTCCCACTTAAGAAGCCTGAACGGAAACCTCTGGAGACTTTGCGCCCCACCCAAGGTTTCCGTGCGGTTCCCGGAGGTTTTTGTCAGTCTCCCTAATGGTCGAAAGCGGTTTTGCTTCTTCTATGTTCCGCCGATTATTTCAAAACATTCAAAACCGGCCGCGACTAAAAATTGCGATGCTAGTTGCAGGTGGTTGCTGGAGGTTGCAGGTGGTTGCCGGAGGTTGCAGGTGGTTGCCGGAGGTTGCAGGTGGTTGCCGGAGGTTGCAGGTGGTTGCCGGAGGTTGCAGGTGGTTGCCGGAGGTTGCAGGTGGTTGCCAGAGGTTGCAGGTGGTTGCCGGAGGTTGCAGGTGGTTTGCGGAGGTTGCAGGTGGTTGCCGGAGGTTGCAGGTGGTTGCCGGAGGTTGCAGGTGGTTGCCGGAGGTTGCAGGTGGTTGCCGGAGGTTGCAGGTGGTTGCCGGAGGTTGCAGGTGGTTGCCGGAGGTTGCAGGTGGTTGCCGGAGGTTGCAGGTGGTTGCCGGAGGTTGCAGGTGGTTGCCGGAGGTTGCAGGTGGTTGCCGGAGGTTGCAGGTGGTTGCCGGAGGTTGCAGGTGGTTGCCAGAGGTTGCAGGTGGTTGACGGAGGTTGCAGGTAGTGGAAGGTAAGACCTTTTTTTCCCTCAGTTCTATTCCACCAGGGAGGTCTTACCTTCCACTACCTGCAACCTCCGGCAACCATCTTCAATTAGCATCGCATCCGGCTTTGAATAAAAAATTACCGATTTTTAAAACGGCAACCTATTTTTAGTCGTGGCCGGTTTTGAATTTTTTTAAACAATCACCTGAACATAGAAGAAGCGGAAACCACTTTCAACTATTAGGGAGACTGGCAAAAACCTCCGGGAACCTCACGGGAACCTTGGGTGGGGCGCAAAGTCTCAGGAGGTTTCCGTTCAGGTTTCCTAAGTGGGACAGGGGCATAGGACTGCATTCTAGCTGGTGAGAGGACGATTCAGTTGCCTGATAACAGCTGGGACGAAACTGTCCCTGAATCTGGAGGTGTGCAATTTCAAACTTCTGTAGTACTTGCCTGATTGGAGAGGGGAGAGAGAATAGGGAATGATGGAGATGAGACTGGTCCTTAGTCGTGCTGGCGACCTTGCAAAGGCAGCGTGACGTGTAGATGGAGTCAATGTAAGGGAGATCAGTTTACGTATGGACTGGGTTGCGCCCACAATTCTGTGCAATATCTTGCGGTCTTGGATGAAGCTGTTCCCAAACCACGCTGAGATGCATCCTGATAAAATGCTTGCTACGGAGCCTCTGTAAAAATTAGTGTGGGCTGTTGGGGACTTGCCAAACCTCCTACACCTTCTAAGGAAGCAGAGGCTTCTTGTGCTTCGATGTGGCTGGTCCAAGACAGATTGCTGGTCATATCTATTCCTAAGAACAAATCTTTCGACCACCTCTACTTCAGCATAGGTATGTGTGCCGCTTTGCTTCCTGAAGCCTTCCTCACTGAAAATCTATCGTACTCTAGGGGAGCATGGAACCAAGTGGAGCTATTTGAAAGAACCACAAAGGCACAATGAATAACCTTCACTGAATGAGTCAATGCTTTGACCAGTAGTGTGGGGAAAAAACTGCAGGTGCTGGTTTGAAGAAGGGTCTCGACCCAGAACATCACCCATTCCTTCTCTCCAGAGATGCTGCCTCTCCTGCTGAGTTACTCCAGCATTTTGTGTCTATCTTTGCTTTGACCATTTACTGCAGCCTAGTTTTAACAAGGCACAAGTGGTTTGTTGGGAAAGTTGAGGGATATAAGCCCATGTATATAAGAGACAAAGTGTTCAGATTTGATTTCATTGCCAGCCTGCTGATTACACAATCTCAACAAGGCTGATTATTGTTCCATCTTAAGCATATTATAACGTTGCTAATCTGTACAGAAATATTTAACA
>NC_073385.1:2152500-2202500 GCF_028641065.1 Leucoraja erinaceus | reverse complement strand
ATCTTGTGTGGGTCATATTGATATCCTGTTATATCTTTAGACATGCAATCACATCACTTTGAATTTAGTTTTGACAGTTTTGTCATCGGTTCAAGCTGTTCCCTTAGTAATTTAAAGATAAGGACAGCAATCAATTTGAAAAGGCTTATCTGAAAATACTGGAGTAACTCAGTCGGTTATGCAGCATCAATGGAGGGAATGGACCGCCAATCAACCCCCCCCCCCCCCCCCCCCCCCCCCAGACACTCCTCCCACAGGAAAAACACTATGTCTGTATATATGCTAATGTAAATATTTATTCAAATCATATGCTATGTCGCACTTCCAGGGAGATGCTAACTGCATTTCGTTGTCTCTGTACTGTACACTGACAATGACAATTAAAGTTGAATCTGAATCGGCCAGATCAATGGGCATAATGTTGAGGAAATGTGTAGGAAGGAACTGCAGATGCTGGTTTACACTGAAGATAGACACAAAATGCTGGAGTAACTCAGCGGGTCAGGCAGCATCTCTGGAGAAAAGGTGACGTTTCGGGTCGAGATCATTCTTAGTTCCTCCAGAATGTTGTGTTCTGCTCAAGATTCCATCATTTGCAGTTTGTTGTATCTCCTTTTTATTTTCAATAGAGTAAGGCTTATACCCGTGAGAGTTTAAACGTTTGGGAGGGGACCTACAAAATGCTAACAGGACTGGGCAGATTAGAGGCAGGAAGGATTTTCCTGAGGAAGTGAGGCCAGGATCTTGGGTCATTGTCTAAGGATAATGGGTAGATGGAGATGAGGAGAACATTCTTCTCCCAGAAAGTGGTGAACCTGTGCAATTCTCTGTCACAGAAAGCAGTTGAAGCCAAATCACCACATACGTTTAAAGAAGGAGTTGGATATCGTTCCAAGGGATAGAGGGATCAAGGGACATGGGGAGTAAGTTGGAACAAGATACAAAATTTCGATCAAAAACAAAGTGTGGAGGGAACGCAGCAGGTCAGCAATTGTGATGGAGAAGGACAGGTGACGTTTCCTGTCATGAAGGGAACCTTTGTGCTTTATACTGAATTTGGATGATCAGCCATGATGATATTAAATAATAGAGCAGGCACGAAGGGTCAAAAGGCCTCTTCATACTCCCTTGTTTAACATTTCAATGTTTACATTTTGTGTGGACCCCATTGTAGATTTTGTTGCCGTGAGTTAGCTTTCTCTTCCCATTGCTGCTGCTGTTGAACATTTCAGAAGAACCTACACTGGACACTCATGGTAATTCATTATTTACCTCATTGCTTCAAGGATGCTTAGCAGGTTGCAAAGTCCTGGTGCAGCTGACGAGAGTCAGAACAACAGCGTAGATAGACCAGGGAAGCCAAAAGCTTTGCCAGATTCATTTCCTTTTGGAAAGAATGTGTTGAAATCTATCTTTAAATTTAGGTAAAAGAAAGGGGAAGCTGGCATGAGATCAGTTAAATAGATAATAACAGAATGGCTCATGTGACAAGGGCGTCACTGGCATTTATTCCCAAACACTCATTGCCCTGAACCCAGTGTTTTGCCCAGGCCGTTTTAAAGGGACGTTTTGTCCTGTTTATACTGGACCAAATCTATATGTGATTCCAGACCACTACATTGCGAGTGATGTAGACTTGGTTTACTTTTCTAAAGGACCTTCAGTAATACTTGGACAGGTACATGGATAGGAAACACTTAGAGGGATTATGGACCAAATCCTGGCAAATGGGACTAACTTAGATAAGGCATCTTGGTTAGCATGGATGTGTTGGGCCGAAGGGCCTGTTTCCGTGCTTTGTCTCTATGAACCAAACGGGCTGGTACAATAACCTGAGAAATGCTGTAGTCACCATCACTGATGCTCGCGTTTTATTTCAGTTAGGTTTAATTAGTTGACTTGATATTCCCCAGCTACTATTATGGAATTTGAACTCATGGGCCGTGGCCTATGGATACCAGTCCCTAACATGGTCACTTTGTGACTATCATGATGTGCAATTGTCCTAAGCACACAAAAATAACAAATGCTCTTGGTGTATTTCATAAAGAATAAGGGGTAAGCCATTTAGAACGGAGACGAGGAAACACTTCTTCACACAGAGAGTGGTGAGTCTGTGGAATTCTCTGCTTCAGAGGGCGGTGGAGGCCGGTTCTCTGGATACTTTCAAGAGAGAGCTAGATAGGGCTCTTAAAGATGGAGGAGTCAGGGGATATGGGGAGAAGGCAGGAACGGGTACTGATTGGGGATGATCAGCCATGATCACACTGAATGGCCGTGCTGGCTTGAGGGGCTGAATGGCCTGCTCCTGCACCTATTGTCCATTGTCTAATGTCTATTGTCTAGAAAATGTTTGTAACCTGAACCCACTTGTGAACAAGAGGGATGGAGGTCAGAGAATATTGTCCTATTCACATGTTCATGTACAGTAAAGGAGGCCACTTGATCCATCAAGTCAACGTTTTTAAATGGAATATGTTAGGGTCACTTTCACAAATTATATGAACTTTCTTAAATGCTTTTATTCTTGATACAAATACACTGTCCTACACACAGAGAGTGGCGAATCTCTGGAACTCTCTGCCACAGAAGATAGTTGAGGCCAGTTCATTGGCTATATTTAGGAGGGAGTTAGATGTGGCCCTTGTGGCTAAAGGGATCAGGGGGTATGGAGAGAAGGCAGGTACAGGATACTGAGTTGGATGATCAGCCATGATCATATTGAATGGCGGTGCAGGCTCAAAGGGCCGAATGGCCTACTCCTGCACCTATTTTCTATGTATCTAAACCACACCAGGACATGAGCGCATCATTTGGCTTGGCAGATGTTAGGGCTTGCTACGTTTTTTTTGTGCATTTGATAAGATAGATGGATTTGAAGGATGAAATGGCTTTTTTGTTTAAGGCAAAGCAGGAACATTGTCAATCTTCTGGATGGTGTTCATCCCACAACAAACCTCAAAAATAGAATAATTAGTCATTCATTTCAAGAGTGTTCTTTTATGAAACTTGGCCATAACTGTTTTCTGCAAAATTGTTTATTTAGACAAATTGGACAATGAATATTCAGAGTGGAAAGACTTTAATGGGAGAGCGGAGGTTTTATTGACATTACACAACGACGATTCAGAGCGGAAAGACTTTAATGGGGATCTCAGTGGCAGATGCAGAGGGTCATGTCAAAAATCTTGAGCAAATATAAGGACTATTTTTACAGATAGATTTAAACCAGCTAAATCTAAAGATACTAGTACACATTGCTGTCTTACATAGCTACCTTCAGTCCAAATTTATTATTGTATTCTGCATTATTATCTCAACGAAGATGATACACTTTCCCACCCCCTACTGGATCTCTATGCAACTACAAATTGAGCTCTGATTCTGCAAAGGTTGCACAGAATTGTTCATGGAATCTCATAATTAGTTATTGCATTCTCCACCCTCACAGCTGCACTACCTCAGGCTGACGTTAAACTAGCAATCGCATCTAAATTAAATTTAACATTGCAGACCCCATTTTGCAGAGTCCACCATGGCACAATACTGTTTCAGTCAGGCCTGGCACTATTTTTGGACCCTGGATATTTTTGAGATAGACAGGCTTGGTTTTGTGTTCTTTCATCCAAATCTGGTTTACAGATGTTATCTTCACAGGGGACGGTTTGGTGTAATTTTTCAGCACTTTTGTATATGACTGCCTTTCAATTACTAACATCTTCATGTGATAAGTACTAATGGTGGCACCATTACTGTTCAGATGATGGCTGCATTAAAAGATCATATAACTACACACTTCCCTCTTGATTTCCTCATACATACATATCTATATAGTCAGTGTGTACTAAAGTCAGAAAATAGTGCTGCAATGTATAAAACTTCAGTTAACTACCTCTTCTGATATCTAATACTCCCCAATCCTGGCCATGTTCCGCTAAACCTCTTCTGCACATTTGTGTACAGTTCTAGTTGCAAGAATACAGGAAGGATTGTGGAGATTTTGGAGAGGGTTACCAGGACATTGCCAGGATTGGAGAATATTAGACATTCGGCGAGGTTGGACAAGCATGGATTCTTCTTGCTATAACATTAGATTTACTAGAATGTTGCCTGGGTTTCAACAACTAAGTTACAGAGATAGGTTGAATAAGTTATGTCTTTATTCTCTGGAGCGCAGTAGGTTAAGGGGGGACTTGATAGAGGTCTTTAAAATGATGAGAGGGATAGACAGAGTTGATGTGGACAAGCTTTTTCCTTTGAGAATAGGGAAGATTCAAACAAGAGGACATGACTTCAGAATTAAGGGACAGAAGTTTAGGGGTAATATGAGGGGGAACTTCTTTACTCAGAGAGTGGTAGTGGTGTGGAATGAGCTTCCAGTGCAAGTGGTGGAGGCAGGTTCGTTGGTATAATTTAAAAATAAATTGGATAGGCATATGGATGAGAAGGGAATGGAGGGTTATGGTATGAGTGCAGGCAGGTGGGACTAAGGGGAAAAAAGTTGTTCGGCACGGACTTGTAGGGCTGAGATGGCCTGTTTCCGTGCTGTAATGGTTATATGGTTATATGGTTATAACATTGGAGGTCAGGAAGTGATCTGATAGAAGTATAAAAAATTATGTGAGGCTTAGATAGAGTAGACAGTCAGAACATTGTCCCAAGGTGAAAATGTCAAATAGTGTACAAGTTTAATGTCAGAGGGGGAAAGTTTAAAGCGGATTTGTTAAGCAGGTTTTTCCACTGAGAGTGGTGCATGCCTGGAACATGCTGCCTGAGAAGGTGGTAGAAACCGATACTATAGCAATGTTTAATAGGCAGTTAGATGGACACGTAAACAAGTAGGGAATGGAGGGAAGCAGATAGGATCAATTAGACTGGCGTCGTGGTAGCCACAGACATGGTAGACTGAAAGACCTGTTCTTGTATTATACCGTGCTATGTTCCATATGATCACTAACTTCAATCTGTACGAACTACAAAATGTAGCTGATTCATATTCTTATATTTTATTCTTAATCCTATATGGAAATTGGGTACAAAATTGGTAGAAATGTTGCAAATTATAAAACTTCAGTTAAACTACCTCTGGTGACAGCCCAAACTGTGCTCAAACATCTGTTTTTACATGAATCTGTAAAGGATTGGAAGGATCACATGGACCACTGTATCTGAGCTGTTTATTTCCCTTCTCTCCCCACCCTCCTGTCCCCTTTCACCCACATCCCTCCATCTGGCTTTGCATTCCATTCCTTCTCCTCTACATTTCTGTAAAGGGAGTCCCATTGTCTCCTTTTCACCTCTAGCCTTTGCTGCTTACTCCATCCATCTGCCAAGCACTCCCTCTCACCTGCACCCACCCATCACTTGCCTGATCACCTCCTTCCTTTACCCATTTTCTCCCCCCCACATCTCCATCAGTGTGAAGAAAGGTCCAAGGCCAAAACCATCGTCCATCCATTCCTTCCGCAGATGTGGGCTGAACCGCTGAGTTTCTCCAGCACTTTGTTGTTTGAGCAACGGAATTAAATGGTGCTTTGACCTAAAATAATTAACATAAAATAACATTTTGACTTACTCAAACAGAATAATTTTCTTAACTGCAGTCAAATTGTAAGAAAATACTTTTTCAAGTTTGATTGCTTCAAAAGCAGAAAATGTAACTTAGAATATAGGCTTCAAGGGCACACCTTATCTGTAAAGTTTTTAATTCTTCACAGCTGTCAAGAAGTTCATTGTTAAAAGAAAACATTCCAATGTCTGAAGTTGAAACTTTAATCTTTAACTCAATTTTTTTCTCAAAATGGCACGTACTAAATTTGAACAAATTAAGTCAAAACAAAACATGTCCCTTCATAGAGTTTACAAGCATTGATCTTTGACATGGGTTAGGAGCTCAAAAGTTTGCCAATTTGTAAAGTACATACTGAGATGATGAGTCCATGAACATATTCATTTCTTTCATATCAATTCAAAACCAAAAACAAGAGGGAGAAAGACTTTAAAGTTGGGTATTCTTTTTCCGATCAGCCACAGGATCTGGTTGTCACAAGCAAGACCACTTTCATTGTTCATCTCCAATTAAGTAACTTGTTGGGTCATTTCAGAGGGCTGCCAGTTCCATTGTTGTAAGTCTGGGGTTACTTACAGCCATTTGGATAAGGACATCAGACTTCCTTCCCTCATGAACATGAATAAACCAGATAGTTTGCAGTTACCACGACTGATACCAGCTTCATATTCCAGATTTGTTCAATTAATTAAATGGAGATTTCCTTGGAGGAACTTAAATTTGTGTGTCAGGGTTTTAGGCCAGCAATCAGGGTTACGAATCTAGCAACGTAATCATTACGCTACTCTTCCCCTTTTGCTAACATACACATAGAAACATAGAAATAAGGTGCAGGAGTAGGCCATTCAGCCCTTCGAGCCTGTACTGCCATTCAATATGATCATGGCTGATCATACACCTACACTTATTTGTGCCATGTCCTCTGATGGTGGGAAAGAGCTTTAAAAATGGACAGCAGGTTAGGTGTTGTGACCTTATCATTCCAATAATATGGAAATATTCCAGCTACTCAGGATAAATAATAGATAATGAATATTCAGTATCAGTGCCCCAAACAAACACACACACACACACACAAAACATTTAGTGTACTTATATTAGTTCAGTCTTATATGTGCATTTATGAATGAAATGAGAGTGTAAACCAGATACTATGTGTAGGAAGGAACTGCAGATACGGATTTAAACTGAAGAGAGACACACAAAAGCTGGATTAACTCAGTGGGACAGGCAGCACCTCTGAAGAGAAGGAATGGGTGACGTTTTGGGTCGAGACAGAAGGGTCTCGACATGGAACCTCACTCATTCCTTCTCTGCAGAGATGCTGCCAGCTTTTTGTGTCTATCTTCGAGCCAGATACTATGACGCTTTGAAACTGATTGATTGTGGTTAACATGGTTTGTGTACTTTATACACTTAAATTATTATATATTTGTTTAAATGACTGGCGTTTCTCTTTACTGGACCTGGAGTTTCATCGAAAAATGAGATGATGAGAGAAAAAAATATAGTGGAGAGGCAGGAAGGGGGTTGCAGGAATTGTGAGATGTTGGTAATTTTGCAGGCTACCACAATGCAAACTCTAATCTTTCAACCTCTGTTTGTGCCTCCAGTGTTAAAAAATAATCAACATGCCAAATAGCTAGAATGTTTGAGAATTAATATTCTTAGCACTCTAAGAAGTCAGCCAAATGTTTCTAAATAAAGCAGGGTATAATTGGAGCCCCTGACTGACGGAGCATCGGTTTGGTGGGGGAAACTTACTATGCAATCCCCACGAGACAACAATGGAACATTTCCAATGGCGATGCCATTACCGACTGAAAATTATAACATGAGCAGATGTTTGCTATTTTGTCACATTGTTTGTTTTGGGATATTGTGTGATAATTGTCAAAGTTATTTAAAGTTGGCCCTCACTTCAAGATCTGTTGGAACGGAGGAGTCCACATTCCCATGCAATAGTTGTCTTCTTTTAAGTAAACAAGCCTTGAAAGAATGAAGCGATTGAAAATGTAGCCGGGAAAAATGAAGGAATGCTGGGTGAAAATCTGAAATAATAATCTCACTAAAACTCCTAGCCATTTATCAGTCTCTGATAGATTTGTTTGTTTAGTCAAAGAATGAAGGGGCAAACTCCCAAAATCATTTGTTCTATATCCCTCTATATCACCATCTATAATCTCTTGTTTCCCTTCCCCTGACTCTCAGTCTGGAGGAGAGTCTCGACCCGAATCGCCATCTATTCCTTTTCTCCAGAGATGCTGCCTGACCAGCTGAGTTACTCCAGCTTTTTGTGTCAAAATCTCAAAATCAGTAGACTGGGTTAAGGCATAGAGCGATTACAGTGTAATTAAATGGTGGCACAGCTAAAGGAGGTGAAATATTTACTTATATTACTAAAAGTCCAAGCATAGTGCACCAGAATTGATCAGGCTGGAGAAGATGAGAAAATTCAACACGGATAGAGACTGGCGGTTAAATGGTCTGAAAGCCAAACAGATTATCGAGCAGAAGTGGCCATATTGGCCAGGGTTCAGAGGTCATATAAGGTCATAAGTGAGTAGAATTAGGCCGTTCGGCCCATCAAGTCAACTCCGCCATTCAATCCGGGCTGATCTATCTCTCCCTCCTAACCCCATTCTCCTGCCTTCTCCCCATAACCTCTGACACCTGTACTAATCAAAAATGTACTCATTAATGTCAGGGTTACGAACCTTTGGGAAGATAGAGCAATGAGTCATACATCGCTCAAAGAGTGGCAGGGTAGACATTGGAAATAGGGTGATGGGAGAAGGAGCACAAAATGGATTTGAGGTAAATTCTACATTGATTGAACACAGAATGACCAAGTTGAAAATGAGGAACAGTTATGCAACTCAAAATGAAATGTTGATCTCAATGCCTTTAAATAGCTTATCCTGGAACTGTGGACTGTCGGACACTGGCAGAGGAAACTGCTTTGATTTTAGCAACCGCCAGAGGATACCTGGAGTGTATGCATTGTCTGTTAGAAGCAGGAGCAGAATGTGACATCACTAATAAGGCAAAAGAAACCGCACTCTACAAAGGTAAGCAACACCGATGAGGTGGATCTGTTTCAGTTGCTTCCTTGCATGTGCCTCTACAAAACATTCCCATGTAGAGATCACGGCTGATAAAATGGTAAGTGCCCAAACACCATGTGGTTAATGTTGAGAGGAAGGCCAATGGTCTTCATCGACGGGTCGGTGGTGGAGAGGGTCAACTACTTCAAATTCGACGGTGGCATATCTCTGAAGATCAGTCCTGAACCCCAGCAATCATAAAGAAGTCTCATCCACGCCTCTACTTCCTTAGAAGATTGTTTAGTTTGGTTTATTGTCACATGCACCGAAATACAGCAAAGCTTTATGTTGCGTGCTATCTAGTCAGTGGAAAGACAGTACATGATTACAATTGAACCATCCGCAGTGTATAGATACAGGGTAAAGGGAATAACATTTAGTGCAAGATAAAATCCAGTAAAGTCCGATTAAAGATAGCCACAAGGTCTCCAATTAGGTAGATGGCAGCTCAGGACCACTCTCTAGTTGGTGATAGGATGGTTCTGTTGAATGAAGAGATTTGGTATGTTGACTAATACACACTTGAACCTTAGATAGACACAAAATGCTGGGGTAACTCAGCGGGAGAGCCAGCATATAGATATAGATATAGATAGATATAGATAGATATAGATATGCCATTTATTGTCACTATACATGTACAATGAAATTAAAAGCTGCTCGTACTCAGTGCATACATATAATTTAGTACAAAAAACAAGAAACAGAAAAACAAAACAGAAGGGAGAAGGGGGAAGGGGAGGGTGTAGGTGCACAATTTCTGCGGCGCTATATACATATATACAGATGGAAGTCCGGGGTGTTGGGCTGTGAAGTCAATGCATGTGTGAATTTGAATTAAGAGTAGTTATAATTTTCGGAAAGCAACTATTCCTGAGTATTTGTTCTGGATTTGATGCACCTATAGCGCCTTCCAGAGGGCAGCAGGTCGAACAGTCCAAACGCAGGATGGGAGCTGTCTTAGATGATATTCTTTGCCCTGCTAAGGCAGCGGGAGGTGTAGATATCCATCAGGGAGGGGAGAGGGCAACCAATGATCTTCTGCGCTGTCCTAGTTACCCTCTGAAGCCTCTCCCTGTCTGTCTGCCATGGTGCAGCTGCCATACTGGAGAGAGGCAGCATCTCTGGGGTGACGTTTTGGGTCAAGACCCTTCTTCAGACATCTTCATGGCTAGCCATGCTCTCATTTCACTCCTGCCATCGGGAAGAAGGTATATGAGTCTGTAAAGTGTAAGGTCCAGGTTCAGGAACAGCTTCTTCCTTTCATCCACCAGGCTATTGAACACCACATTTTCCAACTAAACTCCAAACCACAAACTGCCTTGATTGCACTGGGGACCTGTGGCTTTGATTTTGTCTTTGCATGATCTAGATGATGTTAAACTTATTTTTGTTGATGTCTACTGAGTACTGTGTTTACACATCTGTAAGAATGTTTATTGTTCCGTTTTGGAACATATGACAATAAAACACTCTTGACTCTTGACATACAAATTTACAATGTGTACCACTGAAGACTATTCTGGACTTTGTCTTGCACAAAACGTTATTCCCTTCATCATGTATCTGTACACTGTGGAAGGCCTGAATGCAATCATGTATTGTCTTTCTACTGACTGGTTAGCACGCAACAAAAGCTTTTCACCGCACCTCGGCACACCTGACTATAAACTAAACTAAACTAAGTAGGATTTTAACATGGAAACCAGATGACAGTATAAATTGCTCACAAACCACTAAAACAATACTCCAGATTTTCTCGGTAAATACTAATTTAACTTTGGTCGTCTTTTTTTTTAACAGCATGTGAAAATAAAAGCGCGGATGTTGTGAAGCTTCTCGTACAATTCAACGCCAACGTTAATCACCGCTGCAACCTCGGATGGACTGCACTCCACGAGGCCGTTGTACGAAATGATCTGGACATCATTGAAGCTCTTATCACTGCCGGCGCCAAGATCGAGTCCACAAACTCTTACGGAATCACTCCGTTATTTGTTGCAGCTCAGAGTGGACAAATGGAGGCTGTACGTTTTCTTGTAAAGTGTGGTAAGCCGAACTATATCTCGATACTGGTTATTTGGAAGTGGTGGTACTGCTGGATTACGAGGGCTTTCTCGTGGTTTGGCAATCACAAGTTGGGAGGCAGGGTGGCACGGTGGCGCAGCGATAGAGATGCTGCCTTACAGCGGCAGAGACTCATGTTCGATCCTGACCTCGGGTGCTGTCTGTACGGAGTTTGTCCGTTGTCCTCGCGATTGCGTGGGTTTTCTCTGGGTGCCCCGGTTTCCTCCCACACTCCAAAGACGTACAGGTTTGTAGGTAAATTGGCTTCGGTAAAAATTTGTAAATTGTCCCTAGTGTGTAGGATAGTGCTAGTGATAGCTGGTCTGGCGGACTCGCTAGGCTGAAGGGCCTATTTCCACTCTGTATCTCTAAAGCCTAAAGTCTAAAGTTGATGAAAGAACCAGAGGTGAGATGAGAAGAGAGTTTTTATAGTCAGCGATACGGTGCCTGAAAAGCTGGTGGACGCAGATTTTAAAGGGAATTAGGTAAATACTGGAGAAGTTAGAGCATCCGCTGTTTTGGAAAATTACACAAGCGAGTGGGATTAACTGGAGCTGGTGCAGATGAAATATTCCACATGTCCTTCCCAAATTACAGTAGGGTTACATTCTTGTGAACTCTTCATAACCCGAACAGCTCACAAGTTGGTAACCTGGCCACGAACCGAGTTCCCAGGTGGCAGAAGATGTCTGTGGCCCCACAACAGCCGGCAAATCCGTTCCATCGGTCTCCCAAACAGTCGCTTGTATACCCAGGCTGTACAAAGATGGCTGCTCGTGGCCTGAGAACGTTCTGTACAAATTGACCAATGGATCCATCCTCTGCAATGCATTGTTATTTTTACATTATCTGGTGCAAGGGGAATTTAGAAGAATTGCACAGGAAAAATATTGTGATCAAGGAAGACCTTCATCATGCATTCCTTCTGTAAACATAGGACCATGCATGAGCACAGGGGATATCCTATATGCCGATAACATCTGGGGCTGGTGGGACAGCTTAATGATGATAATGGAATTAGATGAGGACCTTCTCTCCACAACTTTCTCCTACTCACAACTGCAGGATTTCCCTCATATTAGGCCTCATTTTTGGAGCAGGACTATAGAAGAGAGAAGGGTAAGGGCCAACTACACCTGGTCAGATGGCAACATCCACATATCGAGGATCTAATATAGTAACAAGCGTATTTTAAATATAATTTGATACCAAGTCACCTCAGGAGATATTAGGACAGATGATCAAAATCCAGCCAAGCAGCAGATTTAGAGGGATGATATTAGAGAGGAAAGAGGTGGGACATGGAGGTTTGGAGAAAGAATTCCAGAGTTCTGGAACTAGAGAGCCTGAGGTATGGAATCATACAGCCCTTTGGACACACTAGCAGCACCATGGCGCAGCGGTAGATTTGCTGCCTAACAGCGCCAGAGATCCTGGTTCGATCCTGACTATGGGTGCTGTCTGTACAGAGATCGTACATTCCCCGTGACCTGCATGGGTTTTTCCTGGGATCTCCAGTTTCCTCCCACACTCCAAAGACATACAGGTTTGTATAACCATATAACCATATAACAATTACAGCACGGAAACAGGCCATCTCGACCCTTCTAGTCCGTGCCGAACACGTATTCTCCCCTAGTCCCATACACCTGCACTCAGACCATAACCATCCATACCTTTCCCGTCCATATAACTATCCAATTTATTTTTAAATGATAAAAACGAACCTGCCTCCACCACCTTTACTGGAAGCTCATTCCACACAGCCACCACTCTCTGAGTAAAGAAGTTCCCCCTCATGTTACCCCTAAACTTCTGTCCCTTAATTCTCAAGTCATGTCCCCTTGTTTGAATCTTCCCTACTCTCAGTGGGAAAAGCTTTTCCACGTCAACTCTGTCTATCCCTCTCATCATTTTAAAGACCTCTATCAAGTCCCCCCTTAACCTTCTGCGCTCCAAAGAATAAAGTCCCTAACTTGTTCAACCTTTCTCTGTAACTTAGTTGCTGAAACCCAGGCAACATTCTAGTAAATCTCCTCTGTACTCTCTCTATTTTGTTGACATCCTTCCTATAATTAGGCGACCATTACACCATACACCATACTCCAAAATTGGCCTCACCAATGCCTTGTACAATTTTAACATTACATCCCAACTTGCTGAAACCCAGGCAACATTCTAGTAACTATTGGCTTAGTATAATTGTAAATTGTCCCTAGTGTGTGCAGGATAGTGCTAGTATGCGGGGATTGCTAGTTGTGGGCCAAAGGGCCTATTTCTGCACTGTATCTCTAAACAAAACTAAAGATTGTCTACATTGACAATTTATTCTCACACTTTCCTATCATCTGTGGCCCCACATACTTCTGTTGCTAATTCAGGGCAACTTACAGTTCCAACTAGTCTATTAACTGTCATGTCTGTGGAATGTGGGAGGAAATCTTACTTGAGAGATATCACATAGTCACAAGAAAATCCCAGATAGACACCAACCATGATATGGATCCAACCCGTTACATTGCCAATACGATGGGCCGTCAATTTCTACGGTCACTTTTTCAAAGTAATATTGGTCCATGATAGCTGTATTGATGGTATTATGCTGTGCTTACTATCTATCCTCAGGTGCCAACATCAACACCCAGGCCAGTGATAATGCCTCAGCGTTATATGAAGCCTGTAAAAATGAGCATGTAGACATCGTGGAGTTCCTCCTGTCACAAAACGCTGATGCAAACAAGGGAAATAAGGATGGCTGGCTGCCTCTCCACATCGCAGCTGCAAAAGGCAACTCGGAGTAAGTTTGTGACATGCTGAGTTGAAAATAATGTGAAGGATTTAATTACTGTGGCCTTGCGCTCTGAAATTTGAGTTGAACAATTAATATTGAAAGGAGAAATAAGATGGGGAGATACTTGCTGTGGATCTGTTTAGCAACAGTGCACATTTATGAACATAACTGCTTGTAATAATTTCAGCATTTCGTTTTTTTTTAGTTTTAGAGATACAACATGGAAACGGTCCCGTCAGCCCATGGAGTCTACACTGACTATCGATCACCCATTCACAATAGTCCCATGCTATCCCTACTTTCGCATCTACTCTCTGCACGCTGGGGATAATTTATAGGCCAATTAATCTACAATCCTTAATGTTTTTGGAATGTGGGAGGAAAGCAGAACACCCAGAGGAAACCCACGCGGTCACAGGGAATACTTGCAAACTCCGCACAGATAGCACCGGAGGTCAGGATCAAACCCGGGTCTGTGACAATGTGATGCAGCAACTCTACCAGTTGCACCAATGTACAACCCCTTTGAAAATATTTTTATATCAAAATATTTAATATGACCTTTAAGAACACCCAATATATATAAAGGCACTATGTTATAAGATGGTGAACTAGGTCAGGTATATTAATTGTGTAGATGATGCTTAAGCAATTAAATGACAAAATAAATGATCATGCAGCATTATTACTCAATCCTGGAGACGTCTATGATAGAGCGGGCACTGGAGCACAAACATTACCAATCCAAAGAATTACCACCACATCAATGCAAAATGCCTTATAGTAAAGACTTCCAGATGTTTAAAAAAAAAGCCAAATGCTTACCTATTTACATTGTGCAAGCCAGCAGCTTGTTTAATATCTGGGAAATAGATCAACTGCATAGTTAAGGGAATCTCAGCGGGACAGGCAGAATCTCTGGAGAGAAGGAATGCTGCCTGTCCTGCTGAGTTACTCCAGCATTTTAGTGTCTACCTTCATTTTAAACCAGCATCTGCAGTTCTTTCCTACACATAGTTAGGGAATCTTATTTATGCCAACCTAGAACCAGCTTTGGATTAAACCTTCCTCCTCACTGTCCCCTCCATCTCGGTAGTCAGTGAGCATCAGTGCAGAAGTGCAAGAAATGGAGCTCCAGGATT
The DNA here is from genome assembly GCF_028641065.1 of Leucoraja erinaceus. NCBI lineage: Eukaryota > Metazoa > Chordata > Chondrichthyes > Rajiformes > Rajidae > Leucoraja > Leucoraja erinaceus. The sequence goes on along the minus strand of NC_073385.1, from coordinate 2,187,824 downwards.
AATCCATCAGCTTCCTCCCCCACCATGTACTCATTTTGTGAGTTTAAAAGTCCTCTGATCCCTGCATGACCAATGGGAGAATTAAAAAGTGCCCTGAGAGGCAGTCAATTTGAAAGAGGAGCCGAGAAGTATTTTCACACAGTACAATAGTTTTGTTTTGCTAAGTGTTGCAATTCCATTAAAAACCCCAAAATAGACCTACTGTGTGATTCCCACAAGATGCTGAATTGCCTTAGGGCTTTTGCAGAGATGCCTCTTTGTACATAGAGACATCAAATGGCCTTTAATTTGGATACCATTATTTTAAAATTTGTTTGAGCATAAGGAGACAATGATAAGGCCAGCATCAGCATCAGTTAAGATGAATTGGGCAGCACAGTGGTGCAGCAGCAGAATTACTGCCCTACAGTACCACTGGTTCGATCCCGACTACGGGTTCTGTCTGTACGGAGTTTGTATGTTCTCCCTGTGACCGTGTGGGTTTTCCCCGGGTGCTCTAGTTTCCTCCCACACTCCAAAGACATACAGGTCTGAAGGTTAATTGGCTTTGGTAAAAATTGTAAATTGTCCCTAGTGTGTAGGATAGGGACATGGTACGGGGATCACAGGTCAGCATGGACTTGGTGGACCATAGGGCCTGTTTCCAGGCTGTATATCTAAACTAAAAATCTAAGCTAATTAAGAGGAATTGGTCAATCACCATAGAATTTGGGGCCTTGATCCTCTTACAGGTATGTTCAGTTTAGTTGATTGTCACGTGTGCCGAGGTTCAGTGAACAGTTTTTGTTGCGTTCCCTTTAAGATTTGAATGCTCATCACTTTTCCCTCCCAGTCCATCGCTGCAAATGTCCTTCTAGCTCCTCACCATCATAGTCCAGATTATGACCATAAACACAATCACCTGGAGCAGGTTGCATTCTTATCTAGCCATAGAGTAATTCAGCGTAGAACCAGGCCCTACGGTCGACCAAGATGGCCCATCAACACTAGTCCCACCTGCCTGTCCATATCCTTCTAAACCTATCCTATCCTGTCCAAATGTCTTTTAAACCTTGTGAAGGACATTCTTGCCATAGAGGTAGTGCAGAGAAGGTTCACCAGACTGATTCCTGGGATGTCAGGACTGTCTTATGAAGAAAGACTGGATAGACTTGGTTTATACTCTCTAGAATTTAGGAGATTGAGAGGGGATCTTATAGAAACTTACAAAATTCTTAAGGGGTTGGACAGGCTAGATGCAGGAAGATTGCTCCCGATGTTGGGGAAGTCCAGGACAAGGGGTCACAGCTTAAGGATAAGGGGGAAATCCTTTAAAACCGAGATGAGAAGAACTTTTTTCACACAGAGAGTGGTGAGTCTCTGGAACTCTCTGCCGCAGAGGGTAGTCGAGGCCAGTTCATTGGCTATATTTAAAGAGGGAGTTAGATGTGGCCCTTGTGGCTAAGGGGATCAGAGGGTATGGAGAGAAGGCAGGTACGGGATACTGAGTTGGATGATCAGCCATGATCATATTGAATGGCGGTGCAGGCTCGAAGGGCCGAATGGCCTACTCCTGCACCTAATTTCTATGTTTCTAAATACCTCCTCCAGCAGCTCGTTCCATATATCCACCACCATTTGTGTGAAAATGTTGCCTCCCCAGGTTCTTATTAAATCTTTCCTCACTCACCTTAATCCCATGTCCCCTAGTTCTTGATTACACATTCTGGGTAAAAGACTGCATTTGGACTATCTATTGCTCTCATGATCTTATACACCTCTATAAGATCGCCACTCATCCTCCTGTGCTCTAAGGGATAAAGTCCTAGCCTGCTCAATCTCTGTCAATAGCTTGGGCACTCAAGTCCTGTCAACATCCTCGTAAATCTTCTCTGCACCCTTTCCAGCTTAGCTCCATCTTTAACCTTTGAGTTGTTGATTTCTCTTCAACTCCTCCCCATCTGAAACTCTAACCGACCCGACCTAACCCCTGTCCTCTCTCCACCATGACTTATTCACATGATCGGAAGGTCAACTGCCAATGGCAGAGCTCCCAGTGAAAAAAACCTGTCTTGTCCACAACCTGTGCCAACTCTGCAGCACAAGACGCTTTGAGCTTCATTCAGTAAAACAGTATTGAGGCAGAGGCAGCACACAGCAGCCATCAGTCAGCATTCAATTCCCCCTCACCACCACTGCCCAGTTAAACACCCAGAACAGCTTCTAGACTAAGAGATACCCAGGCTATTAAATGTGTTGTGGCATAATCCACTGCTGAAGAAGTTCGGCATGTCCTCTACAACTCTCACCAACCTATACAGATACACCATAGAAAGTATTTGATTAGAATGCATTACAGCTTGGTTTGGGAACAGCTCCATCCAAGACTGTAAGGAATTGCAGCAAACTGTGGACGTAGCCCAGACCATCACACAAACCAACCTCCCTTCCATTGACTCCATTTATACCTCACGCTGCTTTGGCAAGTTGCACCCTGGCCACTCCCTCTTCTCCCCTCTCCCATCAGGCAATAGGTATAGAAGTGTGAAAACACACAACTCCAGATTCATGGACAGTTTCTTCCCAACTGTTATCAGGCAACTAAATCATCCTACCACAACCAGAAATCAGTTCGATATTACAATCTACCTCTTTAGTGACCCTCGGACTATCCTTGATCGGACTTTGCTGGCTTTACCTTGCACTAAATGTTATTCCCTTATCATGTATCTATACGCTGTAAATGGCACGAGTGTAATCATGTATTGTCTTTCTGCCAACTGCATCGCACGCAACAACAGCTTTTCACTGTAACTTGGTACCTGTGACAATGAACTAAACTAAATTAAAACTAAACTGATACAGGGGAAGATTAGCCTAAAAATTGTCCTTGGTCTCATACGATGAACACAAAGTGCTTTGCGTTCCATTTTGGAGATGATATCACATTGCATTTTGGAAATGGAGTAGTTCATGCAGCCACAATTGTACATTTACCTTCCTCAGCAGTGGTGTGTTCTTTCTTCCTATTGTACAAAGGTATGTCATGTTGATTGAATGAAGCTAATCTTACCAAACCTGTTAAACAGTGCGTTATCTCACCATGAAAAATAGTCTCACAATCCGTCTCATCAATTATTTTGCTTATCAAGCCTCAAGATTTGGGTTCAGGCATTGCAGAGGGTGGTGAAAATTGCCCAACGCATCACCGGTTCCTCGCTCCCCTCCATTGAGTCTGTCCAAAGCAAGCGTTGTCTGCGGAGGGCGCTCAGCATCGCCAAGGACTGCTCTCACCCCAACCATGGACTGTTTACCCTCCTACCATCCGGGAGGCGCTACAGGTCTCTCCGTTGCCGAACCAGCAGGTCGAGGAACAGCTTCTTCCCGGCGGCTGTCACTCTACTCAACAACGTACCTCGGTGACTGCCAATCACCACCCCCCCCCCCCCCCCGGACACTTATTATTATTTATTCAAATAATTTGCTATGTCGCTCTTCCAGGGAGATGCCAAATGCATTTCGTTGTCTCTGTACTGTACACTGACAATGACAATTAAAATTGAATCTGAATCTGAATCTGAGGTGACAAAGGGCCTATTTTACACACCTAGTCTTCCTCTTGGGCAAGTAACTTCAAGACTAAGTTCACTAAGCAAGGAAGTCTGAGATTAATTGATGTCACTGAATGCAGTCACAAGTTGATCACACTCACGTTGTGTTGCTGGTGGAATGGAATGGAATACTTTATCGTCACAGTGAAATTCTTTGTTGCATACACAATGTACACAAATAGTGGCCACCTACGGCACGCCGGCTCCTTTTCTTCACCCCCACCCCCTTCCACCACACAGTGGATCCCCCATGCTGTGTCCCCATTGTCCATTGTTCTCCCCCCACCTCCCTCACAGCGATCCCCCCCCCACCCAGGGTCCTCCATTGTTCTCCCCCCCCCCCCCCCCCCCTGAAAGTGATTTCTTACAAGAAACTTACAAAATTCTTAAGGGGTTGGACAGGCTGGATGCAGGAAGATTGTTCCCGATGTTGGGGAAGTCCAGAACAAAGGGTCACAGTTTAAGGATAAGGGGGAAATCTTTTAGGACTGAGATGAGAAAAACTTTTTTCACACAGAGAGTGGTGAATCTCTGGAACTCTCTGCCACAGAGGGTAGTTGAGGCCACAGTTCATTGGCTATATTTAAGAGGGAGTTAGATGTGGCCCTTGTGGCTAAGGGGATCAGGGGGTATGGAGAGAAGGCAGGTACTGGATACCGAGTTGGATGATCAGCCATGATCATATTGAATGGCGGTGCAGGCTCGAAGGGCCGAATGGCCTACTCCTGCACCTATTTTCTATGTTTCTATGTTACTATGATTTATGCCTGACAGATCATTGTCAATGTTTTGTTCTTACCCAGCCTGGTTCAGGTATTGATTCCCGTTACCAGTAAGGTCCGCGTGAGACGCAGTGGGATTAGTCCTCTTCATCTTGCTGTTCAGCATAACCACGTGGATGTTATTGAAGAGCTAATAGAAGCCGGCTTTAACGTTAATGCTCTCCTATCACCTGAAAGATCGCGACTTTTTGAAGACAAGCGCACTTCTATTTTGTACTTTGCTGTTTACAACAACAATATAGAGTCTACAGAAATACTGCTGAAGGCTGGAGCACATCCCAACGTGGATTTGATAACCCCCCTTCTCATTGCTATCCGACATGGCTCCATCAAAATTATCCAGATCCTCATGGACTATGGCGCTAACATCAATGCCTATATTCTGACACACCCCACTTCCTTCCCGGCAACAATTATGTTTTCTATGAAGTACCTCAGTTTGCTAAAGTTAATCATGGACTATGGTGGTGACGGAGAATCCTGCTTTAATTGTGACTATGGCAGTTGTCAACACCCAGAGCCAGTGCAGAGAAACCCTGAAAGAGAGCCAGAACATAAACATCCGAAAGTTGTCCAAGTAAGTTACTCAAACACCTTCACGTTTTAAAATGTTATTCGTGCAATTCTATCCTTTATGTGGTGAATTGAGCATAATTGCAAAATTAATGAAAAGTATAAAAGCTAATTATTCTGTATGGCTTAGTGCAGATTGATAATTCTGGACGAATTGTTCTGGTCTAATTCTGGTCTGAAGAAGGATCTCGACCCGAAACGTCACCCATTCCTTCTCTCCAGAGATGCTGCCTGTCCAGCTGAGTTATTCCAGCTCTTTGTGTCTAACACCTTGATAATTAATAATACTGGGGAAAATCACCCATTACCTAACTGCACAACATAATGCCTTGAAGGGAGGCACAAGAGACTGCAGAAACTGGAATCTGGAGCAAAACACAAAGTGCTGGAAGATCCAAGTGATTCAATCCAATGATACTTTATTGTCACATGTACCTAGGTGAAGTGAAATGCTTTGTTTAGCATACAACCCTTTAAAATCATACAGGAGACCTCACCTAGGCAGCACACAAGTGTTGCCACGTTTCTGGCGCTGACAAAGTTTCATAAAATACAGGAAGAAGGGTCCTGATCCAATATGTCAGCTGTCCATTCCCTCCACAGATGCTGCCTGACCCGTTGAGTTCCTCCACTATTTTATGTCTTCTCAGTGTCTTAAGGTTCCATGAGTGTTTCCAAGTTCAAAGGACGTTACAATTTCTAGGTGATGTGAAGGCCCATAAATACTGAAAGAATGGGAGATAAAACAGTTTTAAAATGAACTGAACCAAAATGCCATTGTCTTAAGCAATCAGTCTCGATTATCTTTGCACAGTGCAGATTAGGAGCCTTTTTTAAGATCCTCAATTTGGGTGATAGTGATGGAACTCCCCTTGTGGCTTGTTTAGGAACCCGCCTAATACACATCAATGCTGCAGCGAGACCATGCCTCCGTACTACTCAAATGGAATTTGAACTTTTAAATGCCACAGAAATGTACTAAAAGTTCCAAGTTCATCTCAAATTCTAACCTTCCTTTCATTCCCAGCTGTGGTGACTCTGACCTCCCTTCATTCCCTTTGGTTCAATAATTTCAGGGCCGTAACTCGGAGAGTGAATTTAATCTAATTTCATGCAGAGTTTAAATATACACAGTATTTCAAGATAGTCATATGTTTATTTCTCTTGAAGCCTTTTAAAGTTTGGCCAAAACAGAGAATTCCTTAAATGTTACTCATGTGAACTGCCCCATTGCTCACAAATTCTTTAAAGAAGATTCTTTTAAGTCACTGTCGCTCAAAGCCTCCAACAGCCGTCCCTAGAAAGGAGGCCCAAGTGATCTGTTTCAAATCCCTTTTCTATCGTTTTATGAGTTACCAGGATCCTTCAGGGATCTAAATAGCTGCCCTCTAAAATTCAAAACCAAATTCTTGGGTGGCACTGTGGTGCAGCTGGTGGAGATGCTGCCTCACACTGCCAGACACCCCAGTTCAATCCTGACCTCAGGTACTGTTTGTGTGGAGTTTGCACGTTCTCCCCGTGACCATGCGGATTTCCTCCTGGTGCTCCAGTTCCCTCCCACATCACAAAGATGTGCAGGTTTATAGATTTATTGGCCTCTGTAAATTGCTCCCTGTGGTTACAAAAGTGGGATAACTTAAAACTAGTGTGGACGTGTGATCAATGTTTGGCGTGGAGTCGGTGGGCCGATTGCCTGTTTCTACACTGTATCTCTAAGTACAGGTGCACAACCTTTTATCCGAAAGCCTTGGGACCAGACACTTTTCGTAATTCAGAATTATTCGGCTTTCGGAATGGAAGATTTTTAGCGTAGATTTTAATGGCTGGCGCAGTGGTAGAGTGCTCGGCTCATATCCGCAAGGTCGCGAGTTTGCGCCTCGATCCCGGCAGTTACTCGATCGCGAGTTTGAGTCTTCAATGTAGTTTTTTCTTGCAGAATAGCGAGGGTTAGGCTGGGATCATTCTCTGCGAGGTGATCTTAGTGCGGGAGACAAGTGTAGGAGAGGTGTACTGACTGTGTGGGCAGAACTTTGGAAGTGATTGCCCACCATTCTCAAAAGCCGAACGCACTACTCTCTGCAGAGCCTTCTTGTCCTTGGCAGAGCAATTCCCAAACCAGATGGTAATGTTCCCGGACAAGATGCTTTCCACCGCCGCTGCGTAGAAGCACTGGAGGATCCTCGGAGACACTCTGAATTTCCTCAATTGCCTCAATAATATAACATCTGCAATTTTCTTAGAATCAACATTTACACGTCGACCATTATAAATTGATTTATGGGAAAATAAATGACCATAATCGTTTGGTTTGAATAAGAACTCTCCAGAGTCCCTTAATTTGCCCTGTCCTCAATCCACATCCTTCATCCACTTGGGTGTCAAACAAATGGAGCAGATTTCCCCACACACAGAATACAAATAGCCTCATGGTCATTTTTGCAAATCCAACCCAGATTTAACTGTCGAACATTTACATTACAAACTGCTATTAAGGTTCAATTTGCACAGTTCCTGAAAATTAAGTGATTACAAAGGCTTTTGGTACCAATAGTTATGCTTCATTAAACCGACATTTCTTCTTTCTTACCACAATTTCCCTTGCTGCCTCGGGTTTAAGGAGGACTGTACTGAGTATCTAGTTTGGTTGGTTATTTAAATGGAATATTAGCAAGTCCAGAGCCAGGGGTGGTAGTTTAAGAATAAGGAGTCAGCCATTTAGGACTGAGATGAGAAAAAACGTTTGCACATGGAGAGTTGTGAATCTGTGGAATTCTCTGCCACAGATGGCAGTGGAGGCCAATTCACTGGATGTTTTCAAGAGAGAGTTATATTTAGCTCTTAGAGCTAGAGGAATGAAGGGATATGGAGAAAAAGCAGGAATGGGGTACTGATTTTAGATGATCAGCCATGTTCATATTGAATGGCGGTGCTGACTCGAAGAGCTGAATGGCCGACTCCTGCACCTATGTTTCTATGTTTCTAAGTTCCTGTCAGAAATATGTTGGAACAGGTTAATTGTTGTTAGTGAAATCCATGAGTTTATTTAGATTACAGATACAGAATGGAACATGCCCATCAGCCCACCAAGTCCACCTCGACCATCGATCTCCCGCTCACACTAGTATTATGTTATCCCACTTTACCATCCACTCCATGTGCATGAGGTGTCATTTACACAGGCCAATTAACCTACAAACCCGCACGTCTTTGGGATGTGGGAGGAAAGCAGAGTGTCCAAAGCTAACTCACGCGTGCACACGGAGAACCATATAACCATATAACAATTACAGCACGGAAACAGGCCATCTCGGCCCTACAAGTCCATGCCGACACAACTTTTTTTCTCTTAGTCCCACCTGCCTGCACTCATACCATAACCCTCCATTCCCTTCTCATCCATATGCCTATCCAATTTATTTTTAAATGATACCAACGAACCTGCCTCCACCAGTTCCACTGGAAGCTCATTCCACACCGCTACCATTCTCTGAGTAAAGAAGTTCCCCCTCATGTTACCCCTAAACTTCTGTCCCTTAATTCTGAAGTCATGTCCTCTTGTTTGAATCTTCCCTATTCTCAAAGGGAAAAGCTTGTCCACATCAACTCTGTCTATCCCTCTCATCATTTTAAAGACCTCTATCAAGTCCCCCCTTAACCTTCTGCGCTCCAGGGAATAAAGACCTAACTTATTCAACCTATCTCTGTAATTTAGTTGTTGAAACCCAGGCAACGTTCTAGTAAATCTCCTCTGTACCCTCATGCAAATTCGTGCAAGAACGTGCAAATTCCACACAGACAGCAACCAAAGTCAGGATTGAAGCTGAATATCTGGTGTGGTAAGGCAGCAGCACTGCATAGCTGTGCCACTGTGCCACGCTGTGATGAAACACTAAGTCATTGCTGATCATCCATCACCCTGTGTCTTATCCCACTTTCTTGACCATTCCCCATGCATTAAGGGCAATTTTAATGTTGGATAGATAGGAACCAATTTTTCTGGGCATTATATTTCAATGAAAGTAGGTTTGAATAATTATAGGATCAAGATAAAATACCCTTGCATCTCATGGAGTATTTGTTTCCACAGGATGTTAGTGAATAAGATACAACATGACAAAGCATTGGTCTATAACATAGCACAAACCACAAGTAGGCAGATTGGGCTCCTCGAGTTTAGAAAAGAGATATAGAGCCTTGTAGAGTAGCTTAATGGATAGTCCTATAGCATCACTATATTTGATAGTGTTCTTGGTTCTTGGTTTCTTGGTCCTCCAAAATATTCCAAATGGAATTTAAACTGGAGGTGGCAGAGGGAGGACTTAAGCCAGAAAGGGTTATTGGGAAGAAAGAGCTACTTTAAATTTAGTTGCATCATTAATGATCCACAATCTAGCATCTTACATAAAACTAGACTGTTGTCTACTGTATGAATGGAATAATGTATACTAATTAAAATAGGGCATATATTTTGAATAACATTCTAGACATTTGCAGCATATGTTAGGGAGATCTGTGATGTCAAGAATGTTGGATAAATCTCCACAGATTATTAGGTAATGTCATAGACCTTATAATTAGACACATATTTTAATTGCTTATAGTAACCATATAACAATTACAGCACGGAAACAGGCCATCTCGACCCTACAAGTCCGTGCCGAACAACTTTTTTTCCCTTAGTCCCACCTGCCTGCACTCATGCCATAACCCTCCATTCCCTTCTCATCCATATGCCTATCCAATTTATTTTTAAATGATACCAACGAACCTGCCTCCACCACTTCCACTGGAAGCTCATTCCACACCGCTACCACTTCTGAGTAAAGAAGTTCCCCTTCACGTTACCGCTATATTTCTGTCCCTTAATTCTGAAGTCATGTCCTCTTGTTTGAATCTTCCCTATTCTCAAAGGGAAAAGCTGATCCACATCAACTCTGTCTATCCCTCTCATCATTTTAAAGACCTCTATCAAGTCCCCCCTTAACCTTCTGCGCTCCAGAGAATAAAGACCTAACTTATTCAACCTTTCTCTGTAACTTAGTTGTTGAAACCCAGGCAACATTCTAGTAAATCTCCTCTGTACTCTCTCTATTTTGTTGACATCCTTCCTATCATTGGGCGACCAAAATTGTACACCATACTCCAGATTTGGTCTCACCAATGCCCTGTCGAATTTTAACATTACATTCCAGCTTCTATACTCAATGCTCTGATTTATAAAGGCTAGCATACCAAAAGCTTTCTTTACCACCCTATCTATATGAGATTCCACCTTCAAGGAACTATGCACGGTTATTCCCAGATCCCTCTGTTCAACTGTATTCTTCAATTCCCTACCATTTACCATGTACGTCTTAAATGTTGGATAAATCTCCACAGATTATTTGGTAATGTCGTAGACCTTATAATTAGACACATATTTTAATTGCTTATAGTACTAAATGTTACTGACAGAAAGCAAAACCTATAATTTCTTCCAAACCAAAATTATCACAATCAACGACGGAATGGATCCCTACATCAATTTCATGACTGCAACAAATAGACAACCCAGAATAATATTTTCCAGAATGCATCTTCACATTATAAATCAAATTGGTGTAGTTTAGTTTTTAGTTTAGAGATATAGTGCGGAAACAGGCCCTTCGGTCCACAGCAACCACACCGACCAACGATCCCCGCACATTAACACTATCCCACACACACTAGGGACAATTTACAATTACACCAAGCCAATATGGTTATATGGTTATATGGTTCTATGGTTATAAGCCTACAATCCTCTACGTCTTTTGAGTGTGGGAGGAAACCGGAGATCCAGGAGAAAACCCACGCAGGTCATGAGGAGTACTTACAAACTCCATACAGACAGCACCCATAGTCAGGGTTGAACCCGGGTCTCCGGTGCTGTAAGGCAGCAACTCTACCGCTATGCCACCATGATGTACCTTAATCAATACATGTGACAATAAACTGACCTTGAAAGCTAGAACCTTGTAATTGTAATGTTAATATTTCTCACATTATTTATCAATGTGCCTTTGTGCAATTCATTGATCTTCTAATATGCTTTTCAGTTTTGTGAGATTGTGTCTACAGCTGGACTCTGCCGATGGGCTGGGCCAATTATCGATGTGCTACTTGACTATGTTGGCAATGTGAATCTCTGCAGTAAATTGAGGGAACATCTGGACAGCTATGAAGGCTGGGAAGTTATCAAAGCCAAATCAGGCAAGTATATCCATATGCACAACAAAACCCCAGTAACAAACTTCATTGTTTTATCCTGACATGGAAACAGTCTGAATGGTAACATTTGGCATTTACTTAATTTTTAGCATTGTTTTTATCAAAGAGGTGATCTTTAGGACCGAAGTCTTTGCCATAAATTGTCCTATGGTTTGTGTTCATTAGTTGTAGGAGCAGAATTAGGCCATTCGGCCCATTAAGTATACTCTGCCTTTAATCATGGCGGATCTATCTTTCTCTCTCAACCCCATTCTCCTGCCTTCTCCCCATAACCCTTAACACTCTTACTCATCAAGGACCTATCAATCTCCACCTTAAAGATACCCATTGATATTACTCCACAGCCTTCTATGGCAATGAATTCCACAGATTTACCACCGTCTTACTAAAGAAATTCCTCCTCATCTCCTTTTAAAAGGTATGTCCTTTTATTCTGAAGCTATGACCTCTGACCTAGACTCTCCCACTAGTGGAAGCATCCTCTGGTACTATAAATGGTTTTCCAGTGGGAAAGAGCAAACAAGTCAGCATTTCAGTTCAAGGTCATTCTTCATGTCCTACTTGTTGCAAACTTCCCGAGCAACATCACAAAGTGCTTCCTTATTCACAATTAAGGATTACAAGGTGGCTCAGGCCAGGAAAACAAGAAAATAATAGGGGTTATGTATAAGTAATTACAAAAGATGTACAGTTTTTTCTCAAAAATGTAACAGTTATTTAAATGATATTTCTGTGATGTGAACTCCATTCCATATAACCATATAACAATTACAGCAAGGAAACAGGCCATCTCGGCCCTAAAAGTCTGTGCCGAGCAACTTTTTTCCCCTTAGTCCCACCTGCCTGCACTCATACCATGACCCTCCATTCCCTTCTCATCCATATAACTATCCAATTTATTTTTAAATGATACCAACGAACCTGCCTCCACCACTTGCACTGGAAGCTCATTCCACACCGCTACCACTCTCTGAGTAAATCAATCAATCAATCAATCAACCTTTATTGTCATCTTGCAAGCAACAAGTACAGTGCAAAATGAAAAGAAGTTCCCCCTCATGTTACCCCTAAACTTCTGTCCCTTAATTCTGAAGTCATGTCCTCTTGTTTGAATCTTCCCTATTCTCAAAGGGAAAAGCTTGTCCACATCAACTCTGTCTATCCCTCTCATCATTTTAAAGACCTCTATCAAGTCCCCCCTTAACCTTCTGCGCTCCAGAGAATAAAGACCTAACTTATTCAACCTTTCTCTGTAACTTAGTTGCTGAAACCCAGGCAACATTCTAGTAAATCTCCTCTGTACTCTCTCTATTTTGCTGGATTTTGTTGGATCAGGGTCCAAATAAAAGTGAGAGTAGTCTTAAAAAGAACAGCAGCTTCAGCAATCAGTGGCTTAATGTACCATCTTATGGCTAGACCCAAGTCAGATAACGCTACACCCTTTGGCCTTATGGTTTGATCAGTAGGAGATCTCAAATATATCAGCGTTGACCAGCTGAAGAACACACTGCAGTCACACAGCCTTTGAGGTGACTGAAATAAAAATATTGAATGATGGAAATACCTAGCATGTCAGACAGCATCCATGGAGAAGCAGATCGGGTTAATGACCTTTCAAGGGGACTGCAAAAGTGGATAAAAATGTCTTAAAATGTAAATCCCAAATGGAGAGGCGGAGTCCCCTGCAACGGACTGTTCCAGCTGCTACGGTCAGGCAAACGCCTCCGTTGCCATGCCGTGAGAACGGAGAGGTTGAGAAGGAGTTTCTTCCCATAGGCAATTCGGCCTGTAAACGCCTATCTCACCAGGGACTAACTCTACTGAACGTTTTTTCTTCCATTATTTATTATGTAAAAGAATATGTGTGTTATGATTGTGTTTATAATTTGTTTGGTTGTTTTGTTGTTTGTCTTTTGCACAAAAGTCCGCGAGCATTGCCACTCTCATTTCACCGCACATCTCGTATGTGTATGTGACAAATAAACTTGACTTGACTTGACTTGAGAGAGCAATAGAAATGTCCATGATAAGGTGGAAGGCAAATAAATTATATGACAAACGAGGTGGTGGAATAAGGTCAACATGGATGGTAAGGACACAAGTAAAGAAAGAGCAAATGGGTCGAGAGAGAATGGAAATTTGAAGCTCAGAATCCATTAAAGTCACATTTTAGTCTCTGATGTAGTCTTCGAGCTGAAACATTAACTGTTTCTTTCCACAGCTGCTGCCTGATCTGTTGTTTCCAGTGTTTCCTGCTTTTATTTCAGAGCTCAGTTTTGATTCTGAATGTCGAATAACGATGATAGTAAAACTATTGCCAACAGTACTATTAGAATGGAATTTAACAGAACGAGTACAGCACTTAACTACCACAAAAAAATACTGATTTTACCACTGGCATCTCAATGTTTAATGAATAAAAAAAACTCGTTAGGCTTGCGCTGAGAATTGTTTATTGGCCTGGTGCCAGAGAGGTCAGAGTGCAAGTGGGATGAGATATTAAGCTTCTGGTTACTGGAAGCTTGTTTACGGACTGATCCCTCTCCCCAACCCCAAACCAGAGTTAACTCTTAATTGTCCCTCACGTAACGTAGCAAGGATTAGTGTGCAAATAGCCCCCACACACCCACAATTTGGACTGTTTATACTGCTGAACTCTGGGAGGAGGTACCGCAGCATGAAGAGCGGGACAACCAGGTTCTGCAACAGCTTCATCCCCCAGGCCATAAGATTACTGAACAATCAACAAAACCGAGGCTAGAACTTTTTAAATATCGACACTTTTAAAAAACTTTTTATATATATTTATTTTACAGAACCATGCGCATGAGGCATTTTTATGGACGCACCTAGAACTTTTAACTATTACCTGATTTTGGAGAGTAAAATGCAACGAAATTTCGTTCAAGGTGCACTGTGTCTAGGTGTATATCTGAATGACAATAAAGTTTTCATTCATTCATTCATTAATACAATGATGGTGCTGGAGAAGGCTCCATAACAGCACTTGGTGTAGTGGTGAAGGAAATCAATGCCTGGAACCTCTTGCTTTGTGCATTTAACAGCACATGCTGAATCTGTAAGTTCAGTGGGGTTGTCACATTTACCACCTTGTTCCTGTGAATGCTGACATTATCATTGCAGTTTCCAGAACATGTTAAGATTACAAAGTACATAACATGCAGTTTTTGAATCAGATTCCCAAGAAATCCAAAGATATTGTGCTGAACATCTAATCAGTAAATTATTTGAAACATATGGAGCAAATCAATTATAAAATTGAGCACACTTACAGGGTCAAACTTTAATTAGAAGGATCCATGTGGGTTCTGTAAATATTAATCTGATAATGTATGGGTTTTCAGGAATTGACAGATCTTTAAACTTGTTACAGTACACACCATTTAATTAATTAATTGGATGGATCCAAACATGATATTATCGTAATAATGTGACTGGACTTTTAGAGATACAGCATGGAAACAGTCCCTTCGGCCCAACGAGTCCGCACTGACCAGCAATCGCCCCGTACACCAACACTATCCCACCTACTAGGGACAATTTACAACCTACAAACCTGTATGTCTTTGGAGTGTGGGAGGAAACCGGAGCACCTGGAGAATGTACAGATTCTGTACAGACAGCATTCATAGTCAGGATGGAACCTGGTCTCGGGCACTGTAAGGCAGAAACTACTGTACACCGCTGTGCCACTGTGCTGCCCCAAATGGATTAATGAAGAACTTGGCGTAACAACAATCACGCCATGACCATGGTGCAAACTATTGAGAAACAAACTGCTGAACATACATTTGTTTAATGACATATGTAATTTTCTACTTATTTGTAGATTTTTTGTACATTGATGATTTTATTCTTTGTTTAGAACTTCCAAGACCTCTTCTTCATCTTTGTCGAATTAAAATTCGAGCGATTTTGGGACGTGAGAGACTAAGACTTATCGAAATTCTGCCTCTCCCAGGCAGGCTGAGGAAATACTTGGACTATGACCTTACAAACGAGTTGGCATAAGCAGAGGCTTTGGCACGGAACGGAAGGATAATGTATTATAATCGTACTTGTGCATTAGAGGGTGCAGAGAAAGAAGTCAGCCCATAATCAGATTAGCAACAGCTACAAATCATTTTTGGATATGTGATGGAGCAAAACGAAATAATGTTTTGTGGAATAATAACACCAACTAACTATGTGATCTATGATTGATTGAGTGAGCACCAGGGGACTGGAAATAAATCAGGATCTTTGGATTTAAAAGGTTCCTAGCAAAGGAAATGGAAGCATTCTAATAATGCATATCATGCCAATCAGCGTGTGAATGAGAAATGGTACATTTAGCTACATCCTTTTCACACGTTCCAATGGAAGGTTCCCCTGAAGATCCCGCCTCTCTTTTTCCAGTGTTGGTGGAAATACTGTGCATGTCCAACATTTTGTATTTTCAAACCAGCTTTCTAACAGATTGCAGCATTTTAATCTGTATATACGTAATATAGAAAATGTACCGAGATTCACATAGAAGTGACCTGATGCATCAATGTGTGAGATAAAGATTTGGCAAGCAATTGTTTTTTGTGAAGGAATAGAAAAGAATGATTGATTATTTAGCATTGACACATTTTACACATGGAACTCCATGAAAAGTTCAATGGAAACACAGGAACCGCAGGTGCAGGTTTACAGAAAACGACAAAAGATACTGGAGTAACTTAGTGGGCCAGACAACAACTCTGGAGAACATGGATAGGTGATGTTTTTGGCCAGGATCTTTCTCCCAACTCGGAAGACACCTATCCATGTTCTCCAGAGATGCAGCCTGACCCGCTGATTTACTCCAGCAATTTGTATCTTCTTTGCATGAAAAATTCAAAGCTAATTAAGGTCAAACTATTATTGGAAGTTCAACACAACAATTAATTTTTATGTTCAAGAAGGAACTGCAGATGCTGGAAGATCGAAGGTACACAAATTTGCTGGAGAAACTCAGCGGGTGCAGCAGCATCTATGGAGCGAAGGAAATAGGCGACGTTTCGGGCCGAAACGTCGCCTATTTCCTTCGCTCCATAGATGCTGCTGCACCCGCTGAGTTTCTCCAGCAATTTTGTGTACCAATTAATTTTTATGATTTATATTGAAATTATAAACACAAAATCTGTTAGACGTTGTTCTGCAGAAAACAAACGTTACTATTTACTTTTGCTAGTTGATGTGTAAGTGCTTTGTGTTAAATGGAATACCACAGCAACTGAAGAGCAATCTGTTTTTTTATTTTTCTTCACTGAGAGTAAATAGTTCTTGAAAACACTTTGCAACCCTTTACTTCTGAACTCTCTCACTGTTAAATGCACGATTGAGTATAGGAGTATAGGATTTGAGTATAGGAGCAGGGAGGTTCTACTGCAGTTGTACAGGGTCTTGGTGAGACCACACCTGGAGTATTGCGTACAGTTTTGTTCTCCAAATCTGAGGAAGGACATTATTGCCATAGAGGGAGTGCAGAGACGGTTCACCAGACTGATTCCTGGGATGTCAGGACTGTCTTATGAAGAAAGACTGGATAGACTTGGTTTATACTCTCTAGAATTTAGAAGATTGAGAGGGGATCTTATAGAAACTTACAAAATTCTTAAGGGGTTGGACAGGCTAGATGCAGGAAGATTGTTCCCGATGTTAGGGAAGTCCAGGACAAGGGGTCACAGCTTAAGGATAAGGGGGAAATCCTTTAAAACCGAGATGAGAAGAACTTTTTTTCACACAGAAAGTGGTGAATCTCTGGAACTCTCTGCCACAGAGGGTAGTTGAGGCCAGTTCATTGGCTATATTTAAGAGGGAGTTAGATGTGGCCCTTGTGGCCAAGGGTATCAGAGGGTATGGAGAGAAGGCAGGTACGGGATACTGAGTTGGATGATCAGCCATGATCATATTGAATGGCGGTGCAGGCTCGAAGGGCCGAATGGCCTACTCCTGCACCTAATTTCTATGTTTCTATGATGTTGCAAGATCAACCAGCCCAGAAATGACAAGCCCTAATTTCCTGTCATGCTTTTGCTAAATTACCTCATCTTACTCAAGCCAACAGTTGGAATTCTGAAACAGGAAGCCTGGGGCCTGTGGTGTCACTGAATTTGATAATGGGGGATCTCGAGAACCAATTAAATGATGGTTGATTTGTTAGTCTTTGCTCCACATCCCTTAATACCCTTGTGTAAAAAATTATGATTAATGTTATGAAATTTTCCTGTGACCCAACCTAAGCCATCGAGTAGGCAGTTTTAGATTTAGCCAACCTTCTGGTGAAAAGTGTTTCCACATCACACTCCTAGTTCTAATTACATATTTTTCTCTGGGCGAACCCTAACCCCACTGGTGAAAATTGTTTCCCTGAATCTACTTGCCAATAATTAACCACCAGCAATATATCAGGCCAAGATCATAATAGTCAAATATCAAGTCAATTGTAAAGAGCAATAGATGAAGAAGGATTTTATGGCTGAAGTCCTGGGGAGATTTGTACATAAAGACGTTGCTGAACAGATGATAGGAGAACATTTGGTAAAATGAGCAGATTGAAAAAATGTCCTTTGAAATTTTATCTGCATTGTATACATTTGGTGCATTTTAATGGCAATTCCAAGAGTTTCATTCGGCTTTTGAACTAATTCGATTAATTAAGGAATATTCATAAACCTGAGCACTATAATGACTTCGACACAAGGACAAAAAGCAAAACTAAAGAGCAAATATAATGTCAGTCCTACAGCCAACAGAGTTGATTACAGGTACACAAAAATGCTGGAGAAACTCAGCGGGTGCAGCAGCATCTATGGAGCGAAGGAAATAGGTGACGTTTCGGGCCGAAACCCTTCTTCAGTCTGAAGAAGGGTTTCGGCCCGAAACGTCACCTATTTCCTTCACTCCATAGATGCTGCTGCACCCGCTGAGTTTCTCCAACATTTTTGCGTACCTTCGATCTTCCAGCATCTGCAGTTCCTTCTTGAACACAACAGAGTTGATTACAGTGTTGATACAGTGTATGTGCGTCTGGATCAGTCATTCAAACTTTGAAACCAGATTGATTTAAATAATAAGAGATACAAGAGACTGCAGATGCTGGAATCTAGAGCAAAAAAAACAAACTGTTTGGAAAAACTCAGTGAGTCAGGCACCATCTGTGAATAGAAATGGCAAGTCATTGTTTTGGGTCAAGACCTCTCATCTGGATCGGAGTTCCTCTATCAGTTCATTTACTGTTCCAGTCCAGATGAAATGTCACAACCTGAAACATCGATTGTATATTCCCTCCCCTGACTTCAGGAAATGGGGTGGAGTTCAACCCCATTGAGTGTATCAATGTTTATGGGGTGGAGATGGTCAAGAATTTCACGTTCCGAGGTTAAATATCACCAACAATTTGACTTGCCCCAGCCACGTTGATACAGCCAGGTAACCATAACAACACCTTTATTTCCTCAGAAGACTGATGACATTTGGCATGATTACAATTATCTTACTAATTTATATAGATACACCACAGAAAGAACCATGTCCTGATGCATCAAGGCTTGGTTTGACAACTGCTCTTCCCAAGACCAAAATAAATTGCAGAGTTGTGAACACAGCACAAACCAGCCCAGCCATTGATTTACTTCATCTACATTTCCCAATGCCTCAGGAAAGCAATCAACATAATCAAGGACTACACACATCCTTCTCCTCTCCCCCACTCTTTGTCAGGCAGAAGCTACAATACTCTGAATATAACCATATAACCATATAACAATTACAGCACGGAAACAGGCCATCTCGGCCCTACAGGTCCGCGCCGAACAACTTTTTTCCCTTAGTCCCACCTGCCTGCACTCATACCATAACCCTCCATTCCCTTCTCATCCATATGCCTATCCAATTTATTTTTAAATGATACCAACGAACCTGCCGCCACCACTTCCACTGGAAGCTCATTCCACACCGCTACCACTCTCTGAGTAAAGAAGTTCCCCCTCATGTTACCCCTAAACTTCTGTCCCTTAATTCTGAAGTCATGTCCTCTTGTTTGAATCTTCCCTATTCTCAAAGGGAAAAGCTGGTCCACATCAACTCTGTCTATCCCTCTCATCATTTTAAAGACCTCTATTAAATGCACCATATTCAAGATCAACTTTGTTCATGTTGTTATCAGACTCTTGAACAGAGCTCTCATGTAGTAAGGATGAATTCATCTCCCAACCTACCTTGTTGCAGCCCTCACACTTTTTACCAGCACTTTCTCCATAGCTACAAACACTGATTCTGCATTTGTTTTTTTTTTCCTCTTTTGCTCCACCTTGATGCAATTATTAATGGTACGATTTGTCTGGATGACATGTGAACAATATTTGTCACTGTTTCTCAGTACACGTGGCAATAATAAAGCAATTGCAATTCTGAATGTCACCAAAACTTCATATAACAAACTCCTTCTTTGCATTTTACTGGAAATATTGCCCTGCTTTTATTGGGAGAAGTTGCTGTGATTTGTGACTTCAATGCTTGTAGAATAGGTCTTATTTTCTCAGTAAATTGTCATGGTTTGCTGTGTCATTTTCTGTATTGACTGTATTTTAGAGAGTTCTGGACTCATCAAACATGTTTGGAGCAACATTAGGCTGATTAGAGTAAAGCATCTATTGGAAGGAAACCCGTTATTACCCTTTCTGTTTGATTGCATTGAGCTCTGGGATCCAGTGACAATAGGTATGACTTTAAAAACAGTGTTTGGAACTGCAAGCATATTGCAGAGTTAAGGTACTTTGTTGTAGTTTTATGCACTGGAATGTTTTTGTGGACCTGTTTTTTACTCCAAATTTAACAGGAATATTATAATTTTCTGACGGTGATTATAATAAAGAACATGTATTTCAACTAAGTATATGTCATGATCATAATTATCCACAACACAGTATGTGTAACTGATGTAGAACTGTTTGCTGTTAGACAATAGACAATAGGAGCAGGAGGAAGCCATTCGGCCCTTCGTGCCAGCACCGCCATTCAATGTGATCATGGCTGATCATCCCCAATCAGTACCCCGTCCCTGCTTCTCCCCACATCCCCTGACTGCTGTCTTTAAGAGCCCCATCTAGCTCTCTCTTGAAAACATCCAGAGAACCTGCCTCCACCGCCCACTGAGGCAGAGAATTCCACAGACTCACAACTCAAGTGAGAAAAAGTGTTTCCTCGTCTCTGTTCTAAATGGGTGCAGGGTTCTTTTTTAAAAAAAACCTTGTTACTTCACATCCTTTTTGTTTTCAAATCAAATCTTCAGAACAGAGAATGTTACAGGTCAAAACCAGACCGTTTGGTTCTTCTCTGGTCAACACGCACTGTCATCTCATCATCGTGATTGTTTTCTGCAGGTTAATAATTCCTCTTTTTTCAAGAAACCATCCATTTTCCTTGTTAAGAGCTATTGGTGTTGAGGAATATGTTAAATTTAAGTTCCCAGGAATGAAAAGAGATTAAAAAAAAAGAAACTCATTTGTGGTTACTAAAGTTGAGTTTTGGAGAAGCAATCCCATTAGCTCCAACGAGCTGAATGAATATTTTAAACGTAACCACTTCATTTCCCGAGATCTGGCCATCGTTTGGAAGACCAGGATTTAGTGCTCAACCGTAAATGACCTTGAGAATGTGGTGGTGAACTACTTAACTGAACCACAAGAACTTCCAGTGAAGATATTCCCACACTGTGACTGAAGTCTGAAGAAGGGTCTCGACCCGAAATGTCACCCATTCCTTCTCTCCAGAGACGCTGCCTGTCCCGCTGAGTTATTCCAGCTTTTTGTGTCGATCTTGGGTATCACATTCCTGGATTTACAGCCAGTGATAATGAGGTTTTTGCAATTTATTTCTGTGACAGGATGTTGTGCAACTTCGCTGAGAATCCGCTGTTTCCATCCACCTGGTACCTTTATTCGTCTTATTATAGAGGTTGTGAGTCTATAAGGTACGAACAGATTAGACTTGTCATGTTACTGTAGTGCATTACCATCTGGTTTGGGAATTGCTCTGCCAAGGACAAGAAGGCTCTGCAGAGAGTAGTGCGTTCAGCCGAACGCACTATGGGAACTTCACTCACCCCCCTGCAGGAACTATACAACAGGAGGTGCAACTCCAGAGCAAATAAAATCATGGGAGACCCCTTCCACCCCTGCAACGGACTGTTCCAGCTGCTATGGTCAGGCAAACGCCTCCGTTGCCATGCGGTGAGAACGGAGAGGTTGAGAAAGAGTTTCTTCCCAGAGGCAATTTGGACTGTAAACGCCTATCTCACCAGGGACTAACTCTACAGAACGTTTTTCCTTCCATTATTTATTATGAAAAAGAATATGTGTGTTATGATTGTGTTTATAATTTGTTTGGTTGTTTTGTTGTTTGTCTTTTGCACAAAAGTCCGCGAGCATTGCCACTTTCATTTCACTGCACATCTCGTATGTGTATGTGACAAATAAACTTGGCTTGACTTGCATTTTGTAAATGGCGCACACTTTCTGCTGATGGTGAAGGGAAGGAATGCTTAAAATGAACGATGGATTGCCACCCCAACAGGCTGCTTTATTGTGGATGGTGTCAACCTTAATGAGTGCTCTAAGTTATGTACTCACCCAGGCAAGTGAAGGGTCAAACCCAAAATGACACCTATTCGTTTTCTCCAGAGATACTACCTGAGTTACTCCAGCATTTTGTGTCTATCAGGGCTGATCTATGATGTTCTCTACTCCTCATCCATGCTTGTTTCTCAAAGCCCTCAATCTTTTGGTCACATGTTGCCTCGATGTCAAGAGAAGTCACTCTGATCCAATGAGCTTGTTAATGGAATGTGAGAAGCACTCGTTACAGGGGATATCCATTACCTTGGTGGTGATTGAGACTCAGAGTGACTCAGAGTGACTCAGAGCTCCCGTGGATTTTGAAGAAACAGCAGCAAAGAGAAGCAGGAAAAAGCAGTGATTAGCTCTAGCCCGAGTGGAAGGAGAGTTAGAAGTGAGTCAGAGGGGGAAAACAGTTTAAAACTGAGGAATTTGGTTTGTAAATTGGTAAATTAGGTAATTTATCAGTCAATATAAGCAAGACGGCTCTAAGGGAGCGGCAGAGGGAAGTGCCTTGTCAGGGAAGTGTGAGTCTTTGGCTCGAGAGTCTTCAGCCAGGAGGTGGAGGAGAGAAGGCTACGCATAAAGCTCGAGAGGACGGAGTGTGGTGAACACATGTCGGGGCAGATGAGACAGTGTGAGGCTTGCAGAATGTGGGAGCCCAGGGACACTGATGGAGCCTCTGGCTGCTACAACTGTGGCAAGTGCGTCCAGCTTCAGCTCATAAAGGACAGTGTTGATGCACTGGAGAAGCAGCTGGATGACCTCAGGGCCATCGGGGAAAATGAGAGTTTCCTGGACAGGACTTACAGTGAGGTAGTCACTCCGAGGATACGGGAAGAACCAATGTGTGTGACTGAGAGAAAGGGTGGAAGTCGTGGAGTGCAGAAGACCCAGGTGGCTGTGTCTAATGAAACCAGGTACGCCCTCTTGAGAACTGTCCGGGGAGACGATGTTTCCAGTCCGAGCGGCAGATTCGTCGGTGGCTCCAATCCTGGAGATGGGACTCGACCGGCGAGACTGACATTGGGCAGAGCCCTAGTGGTGGGTGACTCCATTGTCCGAGGAGCGGACAGGAGATTCTGTGGCGGCAGACGAGATGCGAGGATGGTCTGTTGCCTCCCTGGTGCCAGGGTTCAGGATGTCACGAGCCAAATTCTGAACATCCTCGAGAGAGAGAGAAGGTGAACAGCCGGCAGTAGTTGTGCACGTCGGCACAAACAACATCGGGAAGAAGAGGAAGGAGGTTCTTCAACGTGAGTTCAGAGAGTTAGGAAGAAGACTGAAATGCCGGACTTCTAGGGTGGTTATCTCTGGATTGCTTCCAGTACCTGGTGCTAGTGAGGACAGGAACAGGGAGATAGGGGATCTGAATGTGTGGCTGAGGGGCTGGTGCAGGGAGCAAGGATTTAGATTTATAGACCACTGGGATCTCTTCTGGGGTAGGGGTGACCTGTACAAAAGGGATGGGTTACACCTTAACTGGAGGGGGACCGACATTCTGGCAGGCAGGTTTGCGAGGGCTACACGTGTGGGTTTAAACTAAATAGTGGGGGGGAGGGATTGACAAATTGGGAGTATAAAGATGGAGTTGAAAGGGAAGTGACTACAGGAAAAATTACAATAGATTCTCGAATTAATGGAAAGGAAAGTTCAAGGAGGGATAAAAGAGTAAGGTCAGGGCCAATTGCGAGCGGTGTGAGGGGGGGTCGTGAATACGGAGGTCAAAGTGTTGTATGTGAATGCGCGAAGTATAGGAAATAAAGTGGATGAGCTTGAGGCTCAGTTACAAATTGACAAGTGTGATGTTGTGGGAATGACAGAGACATGGCTTCAGAATTAAGGGACAGAAGTGTAGGGGTAATATGAGGGGGAACTTCTTTACTCAGAGAGTGGTAGCGGTGTGGAATGAGCTTCCAGTGGAAGTGGTGGAGGCAGGTTCATTGGTATCATTTAAAAATAAATTGGATAGGCATATGGACGAGAAGGGAATGGAGGGTTATGGTATGAGTGCAGGCAGGTGGGACTAAGGGAAAATAAGTTGTTCGGCACGGACTTGTAGGGCCGAGATGGCCTGTTTCCGTGCTGTAATTGTTATATGGTAATATGGTTAATGACAGAGACATGACTGCAAGGGGGCCAGGGCTGGGAACTGAATATTCAAAGGTATACCTCCTATCGAAAAGACAGACAGGTGGGCAGAGGGGGTGGGTAGCTCTGTTGGTGAGGAATTAAATTCAGTCCCTTGCAAGGGGTGTCATTGAAACTTGAGATGTGGAGTCAGTATGGATAGAACTAAGGAATTGTAAGGGTAAAAAGACCCTAATGGGACTAATCTACAGGGCCCCAAACAGTAGCCTGGACATAGGGCGCAAGTTGAATCAGGAGCTAAAATTGTCATGTAGCAAAGGTAATGCTGTGGTTGTTATGGGAGATTTCAACATGCAGGTAGACTGGGAAAATCAGGTTGGTACTGGACCCCAAGAAAGGGAGTTTGTAGAGTGCCTTTGTGATGGATTCTTAGAGCAGCTTGTATTGGAGCCTACCAGGGAGAAGGCAGTTCTGGATTTAGTGTTATGTAATGAACCGGATTTGATAAAGGACCTCGAGGTTTATGAGCCATTAGGAGGCAGTGACCATAACATGGTCAGGTTTAATCTACAATTGGAGAGGGAGAAGGGTGGATCGGAGGTGTCAGTGTTACAGTTGAATAAAGGGGACTATGGGGCCACGAGGGAGGAGCTGGCCAAAGTTGACTGGAAAGATACACTAGCTGGGATGACAGTGGAACAAAAATGGCAGGTGTTTCTTGGAATAATACAGAAGGTGCAGGATCAGTTCATTCCTAGGAGGAAGAAAGATTCCAAGGGGAGTAAGGGATGACCGTGGCTGACAAGGGACATCAGGGACAGTATAAAAATAAAGGAGAAGTACAACGTAGCAAAGATGAGCGGGAAGCAAGAGGATTGGGTAATGTTTAAAGAACAACAGAAGATAACCAAAAAGACAATACGGGGAGAAAAGATGAGGTACGAAGGCAAGCTAGCCAAGAATATAAAGCAGGATAGTAAAAGCTTCTTTAGGTATGTGAAGAGGAAAAAATTAGTTAAGACTAAAGTTGGACCCTTGAAGACCGAAAAAGTTGAATTTATTATGGGAACAAGGAAATGGCAGATGAGTTGAACAGGTACTTTGGATCTGTCTTCACTAAGGAGGACACAAACAATCTTCCTGGTATACTAGTGGCCAGAGGATCTGGGGTGAACTGAAGGAAATCCACATTAGGCAGGAAATGGTGTTGGGTAGACTGATGGGACTGAAGGCTGATAAATCCCCAGGGCCTGATGGTCTGCATCCCAGGGTACTTTAGGAAGTGGCTCTAGAAATCATGGATGCATTGGTGATAATTTTCTAATGTTCTATAGATTCAGGATCAGTTCCTGTGGATTGGAGGATAGCTAATGTTATCCCACTTTTTAAGAAAGGCGGGAGAGAGAAAACATGGAATTATAGACCAGTTAGCCTGACATCGGTGGTGGGGAAGATGCTGGAGTCAATTATAAAAGATGAAATAGCCGAACATTTGGATAGCAATAACAGGATCGTTCCGAGTCAACATGGATTTACGAAGGGGAAATCATGCTTGACTAATCTCCTGGAAGTTTTTGAAGATGTAACTAGGAAAATGGTCAAGGGTGAGACAGTGGATGTAGTGTACCTGGACTTTCAGAAAGCATTTGATAAGGTCCCACATAGGAGATTAGTGGGCAAAATTAGGGCACATGGTATTGGGGGTAGAGTGCTGACATGGATAGAGAAGTGGTTGGCAGACAGGAAACAAAGAGTAGGGATTAACGGGTCCCTTTCAGAATTGCAGGCAGTGACTAGTGGGTACCGCGAGGCTCGGTGCTGGGACCGCAGCTATTTACAATATACATCAATGATTTGGATGAAGGGATTCAAAGTAACATTACACAAAGCTGGGTGGCAGCGTGAACTGTGAGGATGATGCTATGAGAATGCAGGGTGACTTGGACAGGTTGGGGGAGTGGGCAGATGTATGGCAGATGAAGTTTAATGCGGATAAATGTGAGGTTATCCACTTTGGTAGCACAAAACAGGAAGACGGATTACTATCTAAATAGCATCAAGTTGGGAAAAGGGAAAGTACAACGAGATCTGGGGGTCCTTGTACATCAGTCTATGAAAGTAAGCATGCAGGTACAGCAGGCAGTGAAGAAAGCAAATGGCATGTTGGCCTTTATAACAAGAGGAATCAAATATAGGAGCAAAGAGGTCCTTCTGCAGTTGTACAGAGCCCTAGTGAGACCACACCTGGAGTATTGTGTGCAGTTTTGGTCCCCTAATTTGAGGAAGGACATTCTTGCTATTGAGGGAGTGCAGTGTAGGTTCACCAGGTTAATTCCCAAGATGGCGGGACTGTCATATGCTGAGAGAATGGTGCAGCTGGGCTTGTATACTATGGAGTTTAGAAGGATGAGAGGGATTCTCATTGAAACATATAAGATTGTTAAGGGTTTGGACACGCTAGAGGCAGGAAACATGTTCCCGATGTTGGGGGAGTCCAGAACCAGGGGCCACAGTTTAAGAATAAGGAGTAAGCCATTTAGAACAGAGACGAGGAAACACTTTTCCACCCAGAGAGTTGTGAGTGCGGAATTCTCTGCCTCAGAGGGCGGTGCAGGCCGCTTCTCTGTGTGTGTGTGTACGTGTGGCCCCTGGTTCTGGAGAGAGAATTCTTCAAGAGAGAGCTAGATAGGGCTCTTAAAGATAGCGGAGTCAAGGGATATGGTGAGAAGGCAGGAACGGGGTATTGATTGGGTGCTGGCTCGAAGGGCCGAACGTCCTACTCCTGCACATATTGTCTATTGTCTAATGATTGGATGTGTTCCACTTCATACTGTCCACCTCATGCTGACTGGTTCTCCTGAGACTCGGGGAGAGTGGCAACAAAAGGAGTTTGGTTTAGAGATACAGCCTGGACTCATGCCCATTGGCCCACCGAGTCCACGCTGACCAGCGATCACCCGTACACTAGTTCTAGTCCTAGACACCGGTGAAAATGTTATAGAACACAATTAACCTACAAACCTGCGCGTCTTTGGAGTGTGGGAGGAAACCAGAGCACCTGGCAAAACCCACGAGGTCACGGTGATTGGGCGATCAGGGCCAAGCACATCTCAGACTGTAGACTTTCGAGATACAGCGCGGAAACAGGCCATTCAGCCTACAAATCCTTAAGCCGACCAGCGTCAGGATGGAAACTGGGTCTATGGTGCTGAGTTCAAGTGTAGGAAAATCTGGGCTGGTGGCGATTCTTCCAGGTGGTCACTGGGTGGCGCCGTCGGTCGCTCTTGTAAGTCCGGTTGTTTTAACTGTTTCAAGGAAAAATATACAAACCGGAAGACTGCAGGGTAGAATATACGGGGAGATGAAATGTATGTAGGAACCCGGCACTCTTGTGAAATGCATCAGAGAAATACAGGTGGAACACCGAGAAAGAGGGCTTGGCTTATCCATTCTTGGCGAATACTGGTCGCACCTGGCATGCCCAGTATTTCAGAGTCACTCAGTCAGACAGCGTGGACACAGGCCCTTCGGCCCAACTTGCACACACCGACCAACATGTCCCACCTGCCTGCGTTTGGCCCATTGTCCTCTAAAACTGTCCAATCCAGATACCTGTTTAAAAGTGTCTTAAAGGTTGCGACGCAACTCCATATTTCCCCCCTAATAAAGGTGTAGTATTTCCACTTGCACGTTATTTAACGCAGTCACCGCCGCACTACCGTTAAAGTGGGACAATTCCAGGATCGGCGATTGTGAAGTAATGAGATATTTTCATGTTAGGACAGTTGATAACTTGCAGTCTTCCCAAACACGATCTACACCTGTCCATCCAAAGGTTTGGAGAGTTCTGGCTGCATGGCCATGTGGGGAAGCGAACATCTTGGTTGGAGATATGAGTGCCAATCCAGTGGACTGTTTTGTCCTGGATTGGCTTTTCTGAGGGGTCTTCTTGCCCAGGCTAATTGGAAGTATAGATCCGTGATGTTTTAGTTTAGTTTAGCTCAGCGATCCCCGCACATTAACACTATCCTACACATGCAAGCGGTCATGTACACTTATCCCAAGGAAGCTGAAGATTTCGTACAAAACGCACGCGGGTCACGGGGACAAACTCAGTACAGCCAAACAGCCCGTAGTCAGGATCGAACCCAGGTCTCTGGCGCTGTGAGGCGGTAGCTCAACAGCTGCTCCATCGTGTAATATGCTGAAGAAGAGGGATTTACTACAGGGAAATTCACTGATTCTACAGACTGATTCCTGGGATGTCAGGACTGTCTTATGAAGAAAGACTGGATAGACTTGGTTTATAATCTCTGGAATTTAGGAAATTGAGAGGGGATCTTATAGAAATTTACAAAATTCTTAAGGGGTTGGACAGGCTAGATGCAGGAAGATTGTTCCCGATGTTGGGGAAGTCCAGGACAAGGGGTCACAGCTTAAGGATAAGGGGGAAATCCTTTAAAACCGAGATGAGAAGAACTTTTTTTCACACAGAGAGTGGCGAATCTCTGGAACTCTCTGCCACAGAGGGTAGTTGAGGCCAGTTCATTGGCTATATTTAAGAGGGAGTTAGATGTAACCCTTGTGGCTAAGGGGATCAGAGGGTATGGAGAGAAGGCAGGTACGGGATACTGAGTTGGATGATCAGCCATGATCATATTAAATGGCGGTGCAGGCTCGAAGGGCCGAATGGCCTACTCTTGCACCTAATTTCTATGTTTCTATGTTTCTATGAAAGCCTCCTAGACAAAGAAGACGACATACACAGCGATTATGATGATGTCGGGATTGACCAGAGAAGTAGAGGAAGCAAAATGTTGCAGTAACTCCGCGGGCCAGGCAGTATCTCGCGGGGATATGAATATGCGACGATTCGAATGGAATGGAATGGATATATATATATATATATATATATATATATCAGGTAAGCGGGATTGGGAATCTCTTTAATGGGGAACTGGGAAACTTTGCCCATAGTGTCCCTGAAGATGTACCATCTGACTAACGCGGATCAGAACCCAAGTTGCCCATGCCACGACTAAATTCTGCTACGTATCTGCGCAATGTCTGAACATGAGAGAGACACAGGTGCTGAAATCTTGCACTGAGCACAAAGTGCTGGATAAATTATTTCGTCGCCTATTCCCTTCGCCGCATAGACGCTGCCTCACCCGCTGAGTTTCTCCGGCTTTTTTTTGTGTCTCCCTTCGATTATTCCAGCATCTGTAGTTCTTCCTAAATCGAGAAACTCCGCGGTTCAGGCAGCATCTCTGGAGAACGTACAACCCAACGGTGTGAACGTGGAACTGTCTAATTTTAATTTGACCTACCAACATTCCCCCACTCACCCCTTGCCCCCTTACTTAATTCTAGTCGTTTGACCGTTTCCATAGTTGGCCATAATGTATCCCTCTTGAGATTATACCTGCGCAAGCCAACAACTGGTCTACGAGGGCACCACCCTGCCTGATGTCATCTGATGCCCACCCTGGTTTATCGCCGCCAGTTCTCTCCACACACACACATTTTGGTCTGAAGAAGGGCCTGGTCCGCTGAGTTACTCCATGTCTTCCAGTGATGATGCTTAGCTGGATTACTCCAGCGCTTTCTGTTCAATCTGGGAACATAACTGGGAACTGCCAATGTAGATATTCACCAACATAGATAGTGGGAACAACAAATATCGGAGACGCCAGATAAGGTCCTCGCTGCCCTGCCCGTGTTCGCTGTAGTGTAAGTTGCTCTATAGAGATTTGGAGTGGTCTATAATATTTCCCTTCTTGCTTTAACATCGCTGGTACCGGCGACAGCTCTGTCGGCTAAAGGGCCTGCAGTTTTGTCCATCAACAAAGGATCGTTTGATCGTATAGAAAGAGCTCGTGGTGATGAGAGAGACATCGCAACGAAACTGCAAGTGGGATAAGTGAAAACAAGGAGAGAGAGGTGGTGTATAGCGAAGTATGCTCACATGAGAAGGAAGATTAAAGGGAGTAAATTGGCACCCCGCTAAGTGCAAAGTGGCGCTCTGCCTTTGAACTCTGGTAAGGCATCCATTGGGACTCGATGGCGCTCCCATTGATTGGGCTGTGGATACGCGCACAATCGCCCAGCTACATTGGGCCAATTATCTTATGGGCTGGTATAAAAGATGGTTTCAAGCATGGGCGGAGAATCTTAATCAGCCTGAGAACCCTTCCATTCCTTCGGCTGTTCTCAACCCGTTTTCGCCGCACCCCCACTGCAGAGATTTTCATCTCTCCCAGCCCGCTCCCGTCCTCACCCCACCCGTCCTCCACACTAACCACAATGAATAAAACAAATGCAACTCGCCCAACGACCACCAAACGCCCAAACATACTCCACACGAAAGAAGAAAATAACATTTAACCTTGCAGCTAGTTTGAGGTTATTTAGTCAGTATGTTATGTGGGCCAGGGTTTAGTAATGGCATGGATTTAAAACCGGGCCTTAACATAGGAACCTAAAAAACATAGAAAATAGGTGCAGGAGGAGGCCCTTCGGCCCTTCGAGCCAGCACCGCCATTCATTTTGATCATGGCTGATCGTCCCCAATCAATAACCCGTGCCTGCCTTCTCCCCATATCCCTTGACTCCACTAGCCCCTAGAGCTCTATCTGACAGGTTGTCGAGAACGCGCGCTTAAGAAGAATACAGGGGGTTCTAGTGTCCAAACAACACACCACTGATCAGCAATTCATAAAATAAAAGCAAATGATAGGTGTTGATAGTCTAAAATAAAAGCAGAAACATGCTGAACACACTCAACAGGTCAGACGGCATCAGAGAGTTGTGGACGCAGCCCAGACCGTCACACAAACCAACCTCCCTTCTATTGACTCCATCTACACCTCACGCTGCCTCGGCAAGGCCAGCAGCATCATCAAGGACCAGTCGCACCCTGGCCACTCCTTCTTCTCCCCTCTCCCACCAGGCAAAAGGTGTCGATGTATGAAAACGCACACCACCAGATTCAGGGACAGTTTATTTTCAGCTGTTATAAGGCAATCGAATCCTCCTACCGCTACTTCTGAACTATTATCTATCCCCGATGTCCCGTAGACTCTCCCTGACCGGACTTTGCTGGCTTTACCTTGCACTAAATGTTACTCCCTTTATCATGTATCTATACACTGTAAGTGGATGGATTGTAATCACCTATTGTCTTTCTGCTGACTGGTTAGCACGCAACAAAAATACTTTTCACTGTACCTCGGCACACGTGGCAATAAACCAAACTGAACTGAAAAGAGAGACAACAGCTCACTGGCCTGAAACATTCATTCGGCTTCTCTCTCCACAGATGCTGCCTGACCTGCTGAGTGTTTTCAGCATTTACTAATTTCATTGACGGACAGCATTTACAGCATTGATAGGTGTTGATAGTCTAAAATAACAGCAGAACATGCTGAAAACAATGTTGTGATCTGTTAATTTTTGGTTTATTTAATTGGCTAGTTACCCCGACGTTTCTTTTAAAGCCGGTGGCAACAACTGTAAATGGGGCCAGTATGTTGCAAGGGTGGCCCTTAAGAAAGGGCCTCGATAATGTGACACCAGATGCGTTTCGCATTGGTATCCGGAGAGTGGACAGAATGGGCCGGGGTGACGGGTAACTCCAGCGGTGAGCGGAAACTCCAAATTGGCAAGTGGTGCTCCCCCCCTCCAAATTGGCAAGTGGTGCTCCCCCCCCCCCCCCCCCCCCCCCCCACACACACCTCCATCGTCTACCAGCCTCCATCCCCATCAGGGGGCCTTTCTCACCTCTATCTTAAGGTCATAAGGTCATTTTGTGATTTTTTTATGATACTGCCTGTAAGGGAAATTCATTTCGTTGTCTCAAATTGAGACAATGACAATAAATTTGAATACAATACAATACAATACGTGATACATAGAAACATAGAAATTAGGTGCAGGAGTAGGCCATTCGGCCCTTCGAGCCTGCACCGCCATTCAATATGATCATGGCTGATCATCCAACTCAGTATCCCGTACCTGCCTTCTCTCCATACCCCCTGATCCCTTTAGCCACAGGGGCCACATCTAACTCCCTCTTAAATATAGCCAATGAACTGGCCTCAACTACCCTCTGTGGCAGAGAGTTCCAGAAGAGTGATAGTAGCAGAATTAGGCCATTCGGCCCATCAAGTCTACTGTGCCATTCAGTCATGGGTGATCTATCTCTATGTCCTAACCCCACTCTCCTGCCTTCTCCCCATATCATCGAGTCTGAAGAAGGGTTCCCACCCGAAATGTCACCTATACCGTTTCTCCGGAGATGCTGCCTGACCCGCTGAGTTATTCCAGCACGTTGTGTCTACCAGAGGGAGGTTTAGTTCAAGCCTGCCTGATTCTGAAAAAAAGGGTTCTAGAAAATGAAGAAATCAGTTACATAATGTTAAGAAAATGTATTTTGAGTTATAAGCTCTCCCAACTATCCATTGCCACAAGCATTTTATTTTACTGGTGAACCTGTCGGCATTTAAATCAAGATACACAGTAATCCATTCATATCTTCATTCACTTCCTTTTTATTTAATAACATCATGGCACCAGTCTCTCGCACACATACGGCATAAAACATCTTACGCAAAATCAAATCTATTATTGAACAAGGCTATCAAACCACGTTTAACATCAGAACCATTCGTACAAATTCAGTTAAAATATTACAATATAAGTATATAATTTTCACTGAAACATTGTAATATGTTCACTGAATGCAATGTACCCGCAGGACATGTTTCTCGTCGACGGTGAAGGATCTGCACATGTGCACGTACTAGTCAAGGTTGGAAAGTGCTTTGGCAACGATCTTACTCACTTTAAGAAAGTGGGATACACACAGAACGAGTTGATCGAAGGTCGGCGTGGACTCGGTGGGCCGAAAGGCTGATTTCCATGCCGTATCTCCAAACTGTGAACTTAACAAACTGGATAAGTTTGCACAAAACTCTTTACATCACAAGCCGTAAAGAGCGTTATGATATGGGGATCTGGGCATGATATATAAATAGCCTATGTTCCCATGACAGACAGTTTATCTGAAACAGTTTTTTCCTGAAACTGCTGGAGGTACTGAGTGGGCCAGGCAGCATCAATGAAGGGAATGGATAGTCCAATGGACACAACGATGAGGAAATATGCATGAAGGAACTGCAGTTGCCGGATTGCACTGAAGATAGATACAAAATGCTGGAGTAACTCAGCGGGTCAGGCAGCATCTCCGGAGCAAAGGAATAGGTAATGTTTCGGGTCGAGACCCTTCTTCACACTTCTCGACCCGAAATGCCACCTATTCTTTCTCTCCAGAGATGATGCCTGTCCGTTGAGTTACTCCAGCGTTTCGTGTTTATCTTCGATGTAAACCAGCATCTGCAGCTCATTTTACACCGTTTTCTAATAACATCAGCGCATGGAATGATGTTACGCTAAGATTTGTTAGTACATTGTGCAAAACTTCAGGAAGGTGTCATCATTAGTAAATAGTAGAATAGTATGTTTAGCATAGATGGATGGAAAGCAATTAGATCGCACTCACTGAGTGTAAAACGTGATGGAACTCCGACGTGACATCGGAACCGCACGGCCTGATACTCCTATCTGTAGAGTATACTATTGCGGTGACCTTTACACGTTGAGTCATCCATCTAGAGTCTTGCCTCACAGTTGCCTCAACGCATGTCCTGGAGTTTCCTCCAGTTGACAACTTCCCACCAAACGTTTCCGGGTCAGTAATCAGAAAACGCCTTCACACTAGACGCTTCAGGAGTTATAGAGAGAAGGCAGTGGAATGTGGATGAGAGGGAGAGATAGATCAGCCATGATTGGTGGCGGGGTAGAATCGTAGAAACATAGAAACATAGAAAATAGGTGCAGGAGTAGGCCATTCGGCCCTTCAAGCCTGCACCACCATTCAATATGATCATGGCTGATCATCCAACTCAGTATCCTGTACCTGCCTTCTCTCCATACCCCCTGATCCCTTTAGCCAACATGGCCACATCTAACTCCCTCTTAAATATAGCCAATGAACTGTGGCCTCAACTACCTTCTGTGGCAGAGAATTCCACAGATTCACCACTCTCTGTGTGAAAAATGTTTTTCGAAAAATCGATGGGCTAAATGGCCAAATTCTGCTCCTTGAACTTATGAACTTTAGTGGGATGTTCCATACAATTAACCCTGGGACATCCAGCAGAACCGTGTAATTTGGCCATGCCCTTGAGCAAGGGCACGGAGGAAGTGCTGGAGATAGGCGGACATGGACCGGGCTGAATGCCCACTTTCAACACAATGAACCCGTGTGAATCGTATTAACACATGGTTATTGATGGGTTTTGCACCAGCATCAGGCTAGGAATCACAACTTCTCAAGCCGCCGAAGAAGCTGACACGTGTTTCAGAAAATAATGGTTAGGGCTTGTATTTGCCAGCAGTAACACGGAATTAAGGGCGGTATTGTTAAAATGCATGTCACAGATTATGAATCGGCCTAGACCAGTTTCCAGTCAACAGTTTCTCCATCCTCATCTGGTTTCATACTAAGTTGTCGCTGCCAGGAAAATATCTTGGTTTTCTATTTGCATCACAATGGGGCAATCCATAGAGTGGGCCCGACATAGTATTAGTCTGAAGAAGGGGTTTGATCCGAACCGTCGCCTATTCCTTTTTCTCCAGAGGTGTTGCCTGACCCTCTGAGTTACTCCAGTGTTTTGTATCTCTCTTCGACGAGAACCAGCGTCTGCTGTTCTTTCCTACACAGTATTTAGTCTATGTGGAAAGAAGGAGCTGCAGATGCTGGTTTACCAATGAAAGGCACAACGTGCTGAAGTAACTCAGCGGGCCAGGCTGCATCCCTGGAGAACATGGATAGGTGACGTTTCGGGTCGGGACTTAATTTGACCGCGGTGACGTTACACACAGATTTATATGCAAACGTATTAACAGAATCCGAATGTTGAATCTCCTAGCAATTAACATAATCAAACAAGACCAGTGTAGGGCCGAAGGGCATCAAAGAACACATCTGTGGTGTTGTAACAGGCACGGGAAAACAAAATCAGTCTAATCCCGGAGACCACGGATATGAGAATATGGAATAGTCTTAGAGTCATCGGGCGATACATCGTGGAAACTGGCCCTTCAGCCCAACTTGCCCACACCGGTAAACATGTCCCATCTACACTAGTCCCACCTGCCTGCATTTGAGCCATGTTCCCCCCAAACCTGTCTGATCTCTGTAGCTGGTAACTGCTTCTTTCTATCGAGCTGAACTGATTACCGATCACTGCTGGGAAAAGAAAATCTGCTCGCTGGTTAATGCTGGATTGAGGTGGGTGATTGCACACCTGACAACTGGACTCGAAGTC
>NC_073385.1:2142500-2147500 GCF_028641065.1 Leucoraja erinaceus | reverse complement strand
CGAATGCCTCACGTTCCCTGTCGTGTTTTGTGACGAGCCCAATGCAATAATTCCTAGAAAACAAATACATACATCCACGCACATTACATTTCTTAACAGTTTTCATTGGTAGGAACATGCCACCACGCTAAAGCCATTGCTACCCTTGGCATTCGCCCAGGTATGCAGTTACCAAGGGCCATGCATCTGACAATGGTATAAAACCTCTCCAATCTTACTTTCTTAACTTTGCGGTGCAATCTATTCCTGTTGAGAATCCCTTGAATAGGGTTTACTGTATACCATTAAGCGTAAACACACAGCGCGCTGGTGACACGCGTGGTACCTGTGAAATATCTCCATCTGTAACCCAGCCCTTGTTTAAACGCTTCTGCTCACCTTTAGAACCCGCTAGAGAACAAATCTTGAAATTTCGTTCTTATTTTCCCACTAGAGTTAGCTGAATGAATATAAATTGCCTGTAGTTAAGGCACTTCCAGACCAATCAGCGGCCCCTTCTTAACACAATACATCCCAATCAGGCGCTGGGCTCGCTTGTTCCACATTCTTTTGTATCACAAATTGTTGTTATGGAAACGCAAGAGAGAGGGAAAGAAGTACAATA
Source organism: Leucoraja erinaceus (assembly GCF_028641065.1). Classification (NCBI taxonomy): domain Eukaryota; kingdom Metazoa; phylum Chordata; class Chondrichthyes; order Rajiformes; family Rajidae; genus Leucoraja; species Leucoraja erinaceus. Next base: position 2,146,896 of record NC_073385.1, on the reverse strand, counting down.
ATTTTCAGTGCAATTTTCCCACTCTCTCTCTGTCCCTGTCTCTCTGCCTCTTCTCCCACTTCGTCGCCCTCTGCTCTAAAACATGAAGTGCGGATAATATGCGAGGCCTCCGTGGATTTTTGTTTTACATGAAAAATAAGTTCAGCTGCCCGATGCTTTGCGATAGGCATGCTTGAGTGCAGCAACACAATGCTGCCTTTGCAAGCATGGCCTGTCTACTTTTAGCTGCTCTGCTAAGGCTTTTTTTTTTGGGGGGGGGGGGGGGGGGGGGGGGGGGGGGGGGGGGGGGGGGGAAGGGGTAGCAGGGGAAAAAAAAACTGAAGAGATGTGCAGATATCCATGGTTAGGGGGCTTGAGCGCTCAAGAATCTTGTCTTTATGTTTGCCTTCTCAATCGAAACACACAAAAGCTGAATTACCCATTCAACCCGTCCTGACAATGGGGCCGAGTTGGATAGCACTCTTGCATTTGTAATCAAACAGTTAGAGACTTAAATCGAGTCGGCATGATAGAGAAAGACTTGGACAAAGCCCATAGAATATCCATCAGTAAACATTTTCCTATGTCATATTAGTGGGTCGCCATGGCTTCGCAGCGACTGGGGACAATAGCACAAGTTTGCACACTCGAATACTGTCACCCTGCCAACCCACGCAACAGCCAAAAAAGGACAATCCATTGGAAACGATGAACTCCGTGGGGAAGGTAGGGCTGGGCGATTTTTTTTTGTTGAAAAGCGTGTGAAATGCTAATTGTTCGGCTTCTTTTCCCCGATGAAGTGGACGGTGATCTCAGCGTGTCCTCCCCACCTCTCGCCCATGCAAGGTGGCTATATCCCCTTTTGAGAGAAGGGAGACGAGGAGAAACGGACAAGTGACAACGCTTGGCTCACAAAACCCTCCGGCCTCCAGCCTCCAGCCTCCGGCGAAAGCGCCCCTCGCTCACCTGGGATGGTTGGTTCTCCATTAAGTGTGAAATTAGGATAACATTAGCCCCGCTGGTCAGATCCAAACCCGGGTGGAACAGACGTGGATGTAATCCCTGCGATTTTGAAAGGGAATTGACACTTTCTTCTAGGACCCATTGCGACGAAATTTAAACAGTAAACGTTGAAAACTGTCCCCTTGAAGGCGTCTTAAGCCGATCTAACAATGGCAAAGTCTTTACTTTGAAGCCTGATACCGCTTTAAGTGTGTCATCATTGCCATATTCACCCAAAGTTTGATCCGAACTCTTCCCACCGCGTAGGATATCTGATTCAGAGCCTTTATAGTGCGGGTTCCAATATTTCGCCAGGTCATTTTGTTTTCAATTATGTTTTAATTTCAGTACCACAGTCGGGAAGGTTCAAGCTAAATATCATAAACACGGACTGTAGCTATTGGTGGTCCATGTCAATGCGCAAGATCAGACTATGTCCATTCAATGTTGGACCAATCCTGCTCTGCTGTGCACCTTTGATTTTAATGGGTCAAAGTTCTCAGCTCCTTCGGTTTCATGCCAGAGAGCCCCCTTTCTGAGATGGGGAAAAACCGCAGGTGTTGAAATGTGAAATAGTAACGGAAAGAGTTGGAAAAATCTCAACAGATCAGGGAACACCTGCGGGAAATAAAAGTCCAAAACTGAGAAAGGGAGAAAGAGAGTTTCCCCCATTGAACCATTTCCCCCCTGCCCCCCCCCCCCCTCATTAACTAAGGATCTTCAGGCCATATCTATTTGACCAGTCACCTCGATGTCAATGGTTGTATCTCAGCCGTTTTCGCCAGGTGCTGTACATTGACAGGAGGGTTCTAGCGGATAAACTATTTGGCAGGAATGAGAAGAATTCAGCATTTCCTTTGCACAACTTGCATTCAAATAATAGCATGAAGCAAACGCTTAGGACAAAGCTTTTATTGACAATAACTGCTTGGACAGGTGGCTACACAACGTGGAGCCGGCAGATACGGGCTAAGCTTTGAAACGAGTTATGTTCAGACATTTGGGCATGCGCTGGAGTTAGAATCCCAGTACGACATACTCTGTGCTTACAGTGGTAATTTGTCATTCAAAGACGCAGCGCTGTCTTTGTATCATCCCTTCGAATTATCAGGACCTACCCCTGACTGGTGGGGTATATCATAAGCCGCAGGATGCCAAGCCCAACTCTTACCTGCCTGCCTGCACACAATCCACATCCCCCCATTCCATGCAGGTCTACATGTCTATCCAAAAGACTCTGAAATGCCACCACGGAGCTGCACCCACCACGACCTCTCACCGCGTCAGCGTGTTGCACTCACCACATCTCCTGTAAACTTTGCCCCCCCCCCTCGCCTTAAAGCTATGTTCTTATGCCCTCTAGTATTAGATAATTCCATCTTGGATAAAAGGTTCTGACTGTCTACCCTCTCATAAGTTTATATTCTTCTATTAGATTCTCCTGCAACATCCAGCGTTCCAGAGAAAACATTCTTAATACATGTTAAAATGTCACGCAGCAAACATCCAACTTCCTATTTTCTCTCGCTGTGAAACGATTGTGAACCGGAGATTGTTTTAAGGAGCGTTGTAAGTGTGGTTGGAAATCAGACCACACAAATGATTCCGAAGCAACATTCTCAGCAGTACAGGTTCCAGCTGCACGTTGACAAAACGCATCCCCCTCTCTTTAAGGTCACTCTTAGGTTGAGCTGGCTGACGGCCTCCTGAGAGGCCACTGGAGGCTTTTATCATCGTCTGCTCTTCCTTGTCGGTAACAATGTACAAGTGAAAAGAACAATTAACAATAGGGCACACCCCAAAGCGCCCCCCGACAGAAGGATTGCGCTTTGAAGTGGTGCGGGGAGAATGCAGGAGATAAATCATTTACAGCTGTGAATATGTCAAGCCGAGACAGCAGTGTCAAAAATTACTCGACGTGTCATCGCAGCATGCGGATAGAGTCCAGCTGTGGGCAATTTCAATCCCGACACATCTCAAGCTGCCAAGGGTGCTGGGAATCATCAGCATGCATCCCGCTAAAAATCCCATTCACTATCCGGAATGAGCGGAATTTTTCAACTAAGCTCCTTATGCAGTAACTTGTCCCGTAGGACGCAGTGAAATTGTGTCAGATGGATCTGAAAGGAACTTGATTGATTCGTCCCTGACAGATGTACAATGACGGCTGTAGATTTTAAAACCAGATTTTCGACATTATAGCTGCAACCCTGCCCGCGTCTAAAGGGATGTTGCAGTGATCACAAATAATGGGAGCGGCAAAATAAATCCGATATTATCTTAAATATATACATTATGTTAATGCGTTAAAAGTTAGATTGTGATTGAAAAAAGATCATCCTGAAATGATTCTAAAACAGTGAAAATGATGGACGATAATTATGTATATATATATATATATATAAAGTTCAGTATATACAAATATACTGAACTATCTATATATACTGTACTTTTTTCTGTTCATCATTATATTGTTTAAAGAGTACAGTGTTTACATGTTCTGTTGTGCTGCTGCAAGTAAGAATTTCATTGTTCTGTCTGGGCCATATGACAATATAGCACTCTTGACGTTTTAGCTATTTAAGGAATTATTAAATTCCAAACTAGTCTCATCATTTCTGGAAGTGGTGGGACTACACTAATTCACTCTGCCAATCAAGCCCCTGTCATTTGTAATAATTGTATTTACATGAAACGCAGATCAGTACAGCACAAGCCCTTCGGCCCACAATGTCCATGCCAAACATGACGCCAAGATAAACACCTTCGCTCAGTCCACCTGGACCTACCTGATCTCCCGGTTGCTAAACACTTACAATCTTCCCATTCGCACACAGATCTTTCTGTCCTAGGTCTCCTCCATTGTCAGAGTTGAAGCTAAACGCAAATTGGAGGAACAGCATCTCATATTTCGCTTGGGCAGCTTACAGCCCAGTCGTATTAATTTGATTTCTCTAACTTCAAGTAACCCCGGCAATCCCTCTCTCTTCATCTTTCTCCCACCCACTACACCACTTCTAGTTTTCACCCAACAAACAGCTAACACTGGCCTGTTTCCTTTTTCATCATTACCTTTTTGCATATCTTTCATTCATTGTTGTATATTTCTCCACATCTCACGTTTCACTTTCCCCTGATTAGTCTGAAGAAGGGTCTCGACCCGAAACATCACCCATTGCTTCTCTCCAGAGATGCTGCCTGTCTCGCTGAGTTACTCCAGCGTTTTGTGTCTATCTTCGGTTTAAACAGCAGCTGCAGTTCCTTATGTTCTATATCACCATTCCCTGCACATTCATGTGGATTTCTCAAAGCCTCTTAAATGCCAATATCCTATCTGTCCGTGCCATCACCCCTAGCTGTATTTTTAGCATTTTACATTTTAGCATTATTAATGGAGAAAAGCAGATCAATGAAG